>NC_135778.1:28697858-28764930 GCF_028453695.1 Augochlora pura | reverse complement strand
CCAAGACAACGGTACATAATCATTTAATCGAGATGGAATATGCGAATCGATATGAAGTTTGGCTTCCACACCTATTGACGGAGACCGGCCTTATGAAGCGCGTCTCTACGTGCGATTTGCTTCTCCAGCGACATGAAAGGGATCCTTTCTTAATGAAGCTTGTCATTGGTAACGAGACTTGGATTTCATAGCAACTTGTGCTTCGAAAACGCACTTGGTCTAAGGAGAATAGACCTTCAACTGTTGCGAAGCCTGGACTTCATCCGAAGAAGGTTCTTTTGTGCATTTGGTGGGATTGGAAAGGTGTAGCGTACTACGAGCTCCTTCCTCAAGATGATACGATCGATGCTGACAAATATCGCAATCAACTGGATCAATTGGAAGCTGCGATAGCAGAAAAACGGCCAGAATTGGCGAACCGACGAGGCGTCGTTTTCCATCGCGACAACGCAAGACCGCGTGTTGCGTTAGCCGTAAGGCAAAAATTATTACAGTTTCATTGGGACTTTCTATCTCTTCCTCCTAGCTCTCCAGACCTCGCTCCATCCGATTATCACTTGTTCCTCTCCTTAAAAAATTCTCTCCGTGGTAAATCTTTCAAATCCATAAGAGAAATAAAAACGCACCTAGATAAATATTTTGCAAATAAGCTTGAACAATTTTGGAAAGAGGGCACAATGAGGCTTCCTGAGAGATGGAAGAAAGTTATAGAACAGAACGGTTCATATATAACATAATAAATCTACCTTAAGCAACAACTATCGTGCATCCATTTCGCATCAAAAAAAGAGAAGAAACTTATGGGACACCCGTAATAGAACGGCATTAAGGCCACCGCGGCCACCGCGCCGTCGACGCAAGAAGCAATGAAACTGATTAAAACGCGTTAGGCGGACACCGAAACTCCGCGCCTGATTTCCAGCGCGCTTATGCGCCGTGCATTAACAGTTGATAACCGGGGCGCGATTGTATCGGTGCACGGGACATCGGATCGACGAGCATGCCGAGTCTTAATCAAAGCTCTAAATATGCTGGTACCAGCACTCGCGGACGCGAGCGTGTGCGCACCGTCGACGACGGATTACGAACGCAAATGCGCGAGGCGGAGCGCCCGCCGCCGCGCTCGGAGCTACGGCTGCTCCAACTTCGGCCGCGAAGACGCCCTTCAGAAATCGGCCTCTAATCTGTCGAATTATGCTCAATTATGCCGCAATTACAATCTCGAGGCACCGGTTAAATCGATGCACTGTTGCCAACGTGACGCCCGAGACGCTCGGGCTTGCGCATCGACAGACACCCTCTATCTCCCTGGCTTTTCCATTTTTTTTCAGAAATCCAAAACTTCGAGAATTTATTGCGACGGCTGTTTTCAAGACAGAGACACTAACTATAGCTCGTTCTATAGACGAGATTTCGAGGAACGTTTTCATATATTCGTTTTACTTTTTATGAGAGTATGAAGCGTATGAGAATTAGTATAGTCGAAGATATCCTATAGTATTGACGAAAGTAACGATTGAGATAGTTCGAGAGCAGTGTTCGACTTCGCAGCTCTGTATTGTTTAAACAAATTGAAAATTGATGAAGCGATGACTTAAACCCCCCTTAATTAAGTATGAATTTCATGATGGAATGGTTTATTTCAGCTGAGATCACTTCTATAGTGATCGCAGAAGGAATTAAAGCTGGAGCTTTAGAGAAGTTATTTCTTGGTGTGGTAGAAGTGATTGAAATTCGGAGTTGTATATTTTTTTTTAAACAATTCTAGTTACTTTTACGATGTTTCCTGTGGCGACGTGAAATTCTGCGACACCCGGTACGCGCGGCTGGCCCGCGATAGCGTTTCCGTTCAATCGGCGGATCGCGATACAAGAATCACTCGCGTTGATGTAGCCAGGTGTTGCTGCCGGGTGTTTCGTCTTCATGACGAAACTCCTGACATCGCGAGAGTGCAGCCCGAGGGGATGCGCAACGGGTACAATATCGGATCGCGAGGTGCCGGCAGGGGGAGGGGGGGGGGGGGGGGGGGGGCGGAGGGTGCGGGCGAGGCACGGCAAACGCTTTTACGTCGGTTTGTCGAGGGTCGCGCCCCAAGAAACGTAAATAAAACTATCTGCCCTGGCCCCGTCGTACCCGGAGTCAATAATTTCGGAATTTTTCTTCGACGAACCGGACCACCACCGGGGGCTTGTCCTCCTTAAATTTCCCAATGTATTACATAGTCGCGCCGCGGTACGGTATTTTGCTACGTCGCCATCCACGGAATTGCAATAGTTGTTCAGACTCGAGGCGGACCGTCGAACATTTCCTTTGAAAGCTCCGCCCAGCTACGGTGAAACTGTTTCACTGAACAAGTACCCGTTGCGTTCACGATACCGACGCAGAAAAAAATCATACAGCTAGCTCAAACATGCGCAAAAATGACGTGAAAGTTTCGCTCGGATGTATCGTTTAATTTATTTAAAAAAAAAAAATAAAACTGACAGAGAACGATCTCGGATTGCAAAAATTTCTTCGTTTTAATTCGAGAATTCTCTCTTGTAATTATACATGTATCATTATCAATTATTTGTTAATGTACAATACATTGAATCATTAATGTTATCTTACACAAATTTACTGTATATATATATATAAATGTAAATATGTAAATTTTTATATACATATAATGATTTATTCAATGTACAGGTCGCTGGTGAATAATGGTTTCTCTTTAATAACAAAGAAACAACATTCAATGTTATTATTCACACTATTTTTCTTTATTAACTTTCTTATACTTAATTTCAATTCTTTGTACTTCGGCTTATACTGTCGCACTAACGCCACATGTCAATTCGTTCAATTATCTTAATACTATTGGAGATCTAACTTACCGACCTATTTACGCGGTAAATTTAATATAAGTAAGGATGCTTTCCTTACATACATACTAATTAATTTGATATCTATAAATATCCGTGTATCTGAACTAATGAACAATTTATTACATATTAATAAAGAATTTATGTTATCTATTATTGTTATTTATTAATTTATGTTATCTAATAATTATCTCTTATTATGTTATCTAAAATAAACGATTTATTGTGCATTAACAAACAATTAAAAATTTAGGGAGGAAGGAAATACCGACGGCTGCGCGAGGGGAGAATTTCCGAAGGGTTGCCGGCGATCTTAGGGACGAATAAAGGGATCGAGAGATCGTGAATCACGAGGGGTCTCCGGAAGAAGGGCCCCGTTATCGTTCTGAGTATAACAAATATCCAATCTCGCCGTAAGAAATACGGGTGGAATCTGACGCGGGACGAATCTACGAGTCGCAAGTTTATCGTGACTTCGAAAGTTGTAACGCATGCCAGTTTTCCGGGAACGCCGCGGCGGGGAAGTCAGCGACGTGCTGAGCCGGCCATAAATCCCGGCGAAATTCGAAAAGCGTCTTCGTCGTTGCTGCTCGCACACCCCTCCGTACACCGCCGAACCGTCGCGATCGATCGCGAGATCGATGGATCGATCGGAACTCGTACCGAGAGCAAAACGAGTCCACGAAAGCAACAATCTCAACTTCGAATCGCCATAAATCGACTCGAAACGCATCGAAATGCGATAAATAATTAATATATAAATATTGTAAATATGATATACAAATGTCAATTCGAAACTTAATTTTATATAATTAACTCTATTGTTTCCGCGATTATTTAGAGCACGTAGATAATTCACTCAATTTAAATACGTTCCATCTCCTACTAATTTTAATACATAAATAATTCATCGAATTTAAATAACTTCCCATCTGGCACGCGTCTAATTTTAAATAAATAATCCATTCAGACAGGAATAAATGTTCTCTTTCATCCGCTTAATATGAACAAACAAACAGTGAATTGAAATCCAATAAATTCCATCGTCCACATATAGAATTTAAATAAATAAGCAGAGAGCTGAATTTGAATACAAAAATTTAACACGCCTCGTCTGACAGGGATGAACTTATTAATTATACTCGACGACGAATGAGATGCATCGGCAAATATTAGGGTGTAGGATTAATAAAATCTCTTCCAAATAATTAAGACTCGCAAAATATTCATCGATCTGCGTTTTCATTTCGCTATCGGCACTTCTCACATTGATCGCGGTGAGAATTTTTCAACGAGAGAAACAAGTAATAATCGTGGCGCGGAAAGAACTTACGAGACCACCCTAATAGATCGCCGCGGATCCCGTACGGAGCGCGGCTGCATCTAATTCCGTGAGTGCATCGATTTTTTTTGCCGCGCTCGTTGCGACGTTCATCGCCGGGAAAGCGTTCGACGCGCTCGCGGGAAATGTTCGCGCCGCGGCGCACGCGGTGGAACAGGAGACGGCCGGAGTTTTCCGCGCGAAGTTCCGCGGGAAAGTAAAATTTTCAATGCACCGTTCAACGGCGCGCCGCGGCAGCGACAACGTCTGCCGCGGCTTTTACGGGAGGCCCCCCCACCGCTTCTGCAACCACGATTGCGAACTTCGAAGATAATTGCGCGCCTCCTTTCGGCGCCGAGTGTGAAATTGTTGAAAGAACCGAGCCTGGGAACGGGATCGGTGTGGGCGGGTGTCGGGAACGTCGAAAACACTTTGTTGCGGACGGCTGTGCAACTCCGCCGGGCGCTGTGCCGTACTCGACGCACGCTATTGCAACAAAAGTGTTTCGGATATTATCGCCGGCGCGCGATGCGTTCGCAATGATCGTTGACTTTGGTCATTTCTCAGAGTCGAATGGAACGACCGATCTCCATGCAATTTTTATAGTATATTTATGTAGGTTCGAGACGTCTTTGCGATTTTTTGTAGAACGGTAGTTGGAGAATTGTATTAATTATGGAGCCGAGAGTTGTGTGATAGTTTTGGATATCGCTTGGAATTTTTATAGTAATGATAGTTTTTTTTTATTTTTATAGTTATATACTCGAAGAGCATTGTGCTCGAATTGCATTGTACTCGAACTGCATTGTACTTGAATTACACAGTAATTAAATTGCATTGTACTTGAATTGCATTATATTTGAATTACATTGTAATTAAATTTCGTTGTACTGGAACTGCATTCCACTTGTATTTCATTGTATTTAAATTACATTGCACTGAAATTACATTGCACTCGAATTACATTACACTCAAATTACATTACAATCGAATAACATTACAATTCAGTTAAATAACATAAACCACCATACCAAATCAATTAACAACCATTTCACTCGCAATTTCATCTCTTCCTTCCAAATCTAAAAAATCTATCGCAATTCGGTAACCAGCCTCGTGAAAAAAATCAGTGACAAACTACAAACTCGCCTTAACAATTCTGTAAAATTTTGCGAAGATAGTCGACGGGGTTCTCGAAGAAAAAAAATCCCCGAAGCGCATCCTGCGCACCGAGAACAACGTGAATCGGCAGGCGTTGACTTGGGCACCGACGACGGCGTGATAAATATCGAATGCGTTTTTGAGAATATGCGGGTGCAGCTTGTTCTCTGTAGCCGCGGGCAATGCGCGTCGTATTATCGATTTCATTTGGGAGTTAACAGAGAAAAATGAGCGGCCATAAGTGCGTCTGACAGCGGCGCATACGTTACCCGGGGCCTTTGCAAACGAGAAATTTCATCAGCGTTGCGATAAATTTGCAACACCACGGATACCTCGGACGTCAGATTCTCCGCTCGTATTTCTTAGGTACTGATCGGGCATTTATTATACGGCGAACGATAGCGGCCATCTTCCCCAAGATTTTATTCCGCCGATGATTTATTTACTTGTATCATTTTATCGGAGATCGGCCGGGCAAGGCAGCCGCGCGAACGGGGCCGTAACTTTTTATCGAGTGCATACTTTTACCCGCGGAAGATACCGTACAGTCTTCGAACAATGTGGAATAAATTTGCATAGTTTGAATTTGATGCATGCTGCAATTAGGTTTTTTTTTTAGTAATAAATGAAGTTTTATTTGACTTGCGTTGAATTTGATAATGTAGATGCTGTACAGGCTTTGCAATTTTGACTATAATTTTGGATCGAGCGGATATTCTTACTTGAAGAAATTACTGTATATTCTTCGAACATTGTTGAATAAATCTGCACAGTCTCAAATTAATGCATGCAATAATTATTATTTTGTTGATAACTGAATCTATATTTGACTTGCATTGAATTTTACAACGAAGACGTTGCACGTGTTTTGCAATATTTGCTACAGTTTTACACCAACTGGATATTTCCACTTGAAAAAAATTACAACATATTCTTTAAACAATCACGAATAAGCCTAAAAACTTCCAAAATGATACTCTCAATAATTATTTTTTTATTAACGAATCAATTACACTGTGTCACATCCAATAAAATCAGAAATACTTTAAACGCAAGCGATGCAACATCTAATTACAACAATCGACAATACCATGTTGAAAAAAATTACCTACCATCGTAAAACATTTAAGAAATAGCTGGTGAACTTTCAAAACGATACAGAGACAGTACGTTCGCCTAATCGTCGACATAATCTACCGAGTGACACGTTATTGCCAATTGCCGACCGAGGTGTCTTCAATAATAACATCGGGCATGCTGAGACAGGTATTAAAAAGCTATTAAAATGATCCAAAATACCTGCACCGTAAAGATTGTGGAATCGTTGACAAGCGTTCCCGCAGTGTCGCAGCCCGTTCCCTCGTAAACGATCCTCCGCAGCCGAATTCGCAGCCAGCACGTCGGCGCCGTAAAAGAGAGTGAAACATAACTTCCCGGAAAACTACTAAATGCAAATGAGCGAATTAAACCCGTATTGTCTTCAGAATTTTCCGGCGAATTAACTGCGCAACTATACGCGCGCTGTCCGAGGCCGCTGCCTCCCTTCGGCCATGAAACTAATTCGACTATTTTCGTCGGGCCACTGCGAAATTTCCGCAAGTTCCCTAAACTTTACGATCCCCGTACCTTCAGCGAAAAATTCCTCGGCTTGCTTCCTCCACGCTTTGCAAAATCCGGACCAACAAATTTACTGCGAGGGGGGGGTCCTCGTGCTACACAATTTACAATGCCATGCGCTACGTAATTTATAAAGCACGGGGCACTCCCATCAACTCGTCACTGGTCGACTAATTTAATGTAATTTAGATAATTATTTGTACGACATAATGTAATTTAATATAATTATTTGTATCAGTTTAGCGGGTTAATAGGTCATTTAGAATTATCTGTGTGATTTTATAGTTTTTTATAATAGTTTAATATAGTTTATATTGTTATTTATATAATTTCTTTAATTTAATACAATTATTACTGCTTCTATAACTTCATACAATTTATATAATTATTTAGATCGCCTCCCCATAGTTTAATATAATTCAATATAATCACAGTTCAAGTTCAATATAATTATTCTTATCATCCTACATTCCTTTTAATGTAATTCATGTAATCGCTTATATCATTCCCACAATTGAATACGAATGACATATATTAGGTTGGTGCATATGAAATGTCGAATGTTTACGTAAATATATAAAACCGCATATCTCTTTTCAAAAGCTGTTGATTTAATCAAAGTATGCCCCGTTTCCTTTACTACACCTTTTCCAGCGCGATTTCAATACAGAAATGCCTGTCTTAAACAAATTCTGATCTTTCGAATTAATAAACTCTGATATGGAATATTTCAGACTGTCTTCATTTATATACTATTTAGCCCGTAAAAACTGTCCTGAATGTTTAATATAGTGAAAGTCGCTTGGCGAAAGATCTATATTTTATAAAATTTTATATTTTACTTCGTTTAATTTCGCAATTATTTTGTACGACGTATGCGTAGTTTTTATGGGCCAAACAGTATGTAAATGGAGACGGTCTGAAGAAATTCCAGACTATAGTTCGTCGATCCGAAAAATCGGAATTTCTTGAAGACAGACATCTATGAATTAACCCTTTGCATTCGAATGGTGACTACCAGGCACCACTGATATTGTTCTGTCACCCTTTAAAACAATTTTTATAGCAACAATGTTTAATTTTAGAAAAATTCTTAAATATGGCACTGTTAGTATGAATCACGAGAATTAATTTGGTATATATATAATACGCTTCGTTGCTTAAAATGAAAATGCTATAAGACAGAAGAATTATTTTAGATTTAGAGCTAAAATGGCTTCGAGTACAAAGGGTTAAACTCGCGTTGGGAAAAGTGTACTGAAATAAATAGGGCACATTTTTATTAAATCAATAGCTTTTGAAGAAAGATATGCAGTTTTATGTACTCCGATATTTCATACGCACGAACCTAACAGTTCTCTGCATAACTTCTACATTTTAATATAATTTGCAGAATAATTTAAAGAATTCTTGTAACCTAATACTATTTATACTATAAACTCTAGAAGCCGAAAAACAGCTGTCACGTCTGGACCAATTAAAAGTGTCCGCGGCCCCAAGCCCCGGCGGTATCCTAAGTCCTGGGCGGTGAACGTTGTTAGGCGAATGTTTATCGAGAGATAACACCGTGGCGCGTAGGCGGCGAACGTAGGAGGTCGGGCCCAAAGAAAAACGGTGGAGAAGTTGAGGAGCGCGCGCGCGCGCGCGCGGCGTCGGGTCGTTTGTTTCTGCAAATTGGAGCGGGCGAGCGGTTAACATCCGGCCGAACGTCAGTGAAAACCGTCGGCAAGTTCTGACAGACATCGCTAACGAGGCAACTACGGGTCCCGGGCGCGGTGGGTGGCGGCCGTTCCTCGCCCAACGCTGATAAATTTTCGTCGGCGGGAAAATGAAAGTTAGGCGGGCGGAAGTTCGCCGAATAATTCCTATCATCGCGCGTGCTTCGCTAAATTCATAACCCGACCCTTAAAAGGACACTCGAGTCTCCCTCCTTCTCCTCGTCCTCCTCCTCCTCCTCCTCCTCCTCGAGAGGAGGTGAGCCCCGTTTCCCAGAAGCACTAAATCTTGGACTGCACTTAATTACATTCCCCACCGACCGTTCCACCCACCGACGGGCCGCCCCGGGGTGGGGATAACGATGTTTTTAATGCCCGGAGTTTAAAAAGCGACGGATCGCTGGAAACGGCTGGGAAAACAGACCCCTGGATCGATGGGAATGTCGTCCTTTGGGGATCCCAGGGATTTTCCGGGATGTGGAGCGGCCTTAATTGAGGGGTGTTTAAGTCATCACTTTCTTGTCCTCGAAATTGTTTAAAAGATAGAGAGATTTCAAGTTCGAAGATTTTTGTTGGGAACATTAAGACGTATTCTGTGTATTTATAACTTTAACTGCTTGTGCAATCGCTATGAAAGTATTTTAATCTAAAATTTAGTACTGTATGATATAGTTTACCCTTAATTAGGGGGGGTTTTAGTCATCAGATACTTAATATCGAAATTGTTTAAACAATACAGTGCTTTTAAACTCGATAATTTTCAGTAAAAGAATATATGAGCATCCACAGGAACGTTAACTTTAATTAGGTGAGCAATCATTATAGAAATATTTCTATTAAAAATGAAGTATTATCTGTGATACAGCACACCTAATTAAGGTGACTTTATGTCATTACATTGTTAACTTCGAAATTGTTTAAAAAATACGAACGATTGAATCTATCAGTTCCTATTAAATTCTACAAAAGGTCTTATATTTCGAAAACCAAGTGATTCATCCAATTAATCCTTTTTCATAACTTACTATCTCACAATTACCATCTTTTCAAACATTCATCTACTATAAATAATAAAATACACTTCTTTGTTCAACCGCAAAGTTATAATCAAAGTCGCGTGAAATCCAAATCCCTTCACACGTGTAATTTTTACAAAGCAACGCGCTATGCTCGGGTTTAATGCTCGTTAAATATAGCATCAAAGCTCGAAAGGTCGATCTATTGGCGAAGCGTATCGATTGAATAAGGAAGTGTTCGCCGGTGAATTTCACGAAGAAACGAGCCGGGTAGCGGCCAGGTACACGAATTACTTTCTTCGGCGGGATTTCGCCTAAGCCGGTGAAATTTATTTGAACTCTTCACACGGCAGGCTACACGGCCCGTATACCGCAGGATGCGGCCATAATTTTGAGGAACGCCTTCCACCGGTTACGCCGACAATTCCCGGCGTAATGTCCTCGACAATTCATTCCAAAATGGCCTGAATGGCAATTCTTAGCCGGCGATGCACAAATCTTACCCGGCGCGCCCCGCCGCTGGGAAACCCGCTACTGCCGCGGATATGTTTCCACCTGCTAATACACGATTTTATGGGGCCACTTGTGTGTCCTGGCCGCGATGGCGGGCCTAGCCGGGATTTGTCCCCGCGCAATTTTTCCACGATACTTGTTCAACGCGTGGTCGCTGCAATTTATTCTATATATTTATTTTACCTGCGCAGCGAGAAATTATCGATGCGAATATTGCTGTTAATAGCATAACTTGCAAAATCAAGATGAATTCTCAGCCGGAACAGTATTGGTTCGATCTACAATAAGTTACAGTTTGTTCCATAGCTTTTATAATGACAGAAGTATGATGCTCTGTCCGACCATTGCTCGACGATACTACTTATACTGGATAACGTTTGGTTGTTCTATTTAAAATCGCTTTACGCGGTGGATGTTCGAGATTAGGATGAAAATGAAGTATAGTATGATGTAGTGCGACCTTAATTAAGGGAGGTTTATGTCATCGGTTTGTCGATTTCAGAATTGTTTAAAAAATACAGAGTTCTGAATCTCAATTATTTTGATTGGAAATAGAAGAGCGTTTTCTGTGTAGCTATAATTTTAGCTGCTTGTGCAATCACTATACAAGTATTTTTATTAAACATGAAGTATAATATGATGTAGTACAACCTTAATTAAGGGGAGTTTGTGTCATCAGTTTGTTTATTTAAAAATTGTTTAAAAAATACAGAGCTTCGAATTTCAATCATTTTCACTGGTGAAATAACAGCGTTTTCTGTGCAATTGTAACTTCAACTACATATGCAATTACTATACAAGTATTTCTATCTAAAATTAATTATTCTCTAGAATAGAACATCCTTAATTAAAAGGGGTTTATGTGACCACTTCATTAATTTCAAAATTGTTTAAAAAATACAGAGCTTCGAATCTCGATAACTTCTAACAGAAAAATATAAGATTCTGTCAACTTCAATCAACTTCTCAATCTTTGTAGAAATATTTCCCTTAAAAATAAAGCCTTGTAAGTAATAATGTACCGTTAAACAAGGGTAGTTTATGTCATCAGATCGTCCCCTTTGAATCGGCCAATGAAATACAGCTGTAACTTCCAATCTATCATCAACAATCGACGAATGAATTCTTTCGACTTGCACGAATTCTGCTCTCGACGGCTCGTTCATTTCCCGGTAGTTCCAGTTTCTAATTAGCATACCTAACCGATAGAAAAATGTTTCTTCAATAAGGTAAATAGCATTAGATTCGCCCGTGTATCGCCGCCGCTGTAAAATTAGCGGGACGAGGATTTCGCAAGGTTTTTCGCGGAAACCGGGAATTATGCGCGGGCGGTTCCTCGCGCAAGGTTAAACCGGGCACGGGCGTCGCGTTTCCAGCGGAACGACAAAGTAACGAGGCTGTTTTCGCGACCCAGTTGCAGCGATTTATGCGGACACTTTGCGAATTTCCGCGAAGTCGACGCGAGAGACCCGCGCATCCGTGGTTAAAACCGACTGCTCTTCTCCGCGCACGGCACACCGCTCCGCGCCGGGTAGAGGATGGTTCTCAGACGATAGCAGAATTCAGGAGGAGCCGCGGGGAGGGACGCGGGCCGCGGGGGAGGCGCCGCCGGCGTCCTTTGATGATATAGGGACGTTTGCGTTCGCGGCCCACCCCGTCCCACGGCGGCCGTTGTCATAAGTTATTTCCTCGCTCGGTGTGACTGCAGACGACGAATTTATTTTTCTTTGTCTTCGAGCCGTTTCCAAGGCTCCGCCCACGTCGTTCCCTCGTCGTAACATTCGTTAGAAACAGTGCCGAGAATCTTCGAATTGTTTAGAATAATCCTTTGTCATGAATTCGCGAGATACATAATAAGAAATAAAGAAAAAAAACATACTAATAAACTCTGCTGAAACTGTACTAAAAACAATATTTTTCCTTAACAAACCAATGGATAATAAATTTGTAAAATATTACCCAGTAAAAGACTTACACTCTAACCTAAAAATCCAAAATTTATCACAATTTATTCGGAGATCCTGACTTAGTAAAAAAATCAAGTCTACCTAAGTGCAGCACCGAAATCGGTGGGTTTACAATAATTTGAGCAGCGATCGCAATAAAATCAAAGCAAGGAACAGCGATCGCGAGGGAGGTACAATAACTTTTTGGCGGAGGCTCTGGCACGGCGGCGGGCGCGACAAACGCACACAGGGAGACATCGTATACGCGAGTTAGAGACGACTATAGATCGTTGGTGAAATAATCGCGGTGTCTGCGCCGGGCGACTACAAGCGCAAGTTCGCTCGTTGCGAGCGTTGCAAATATACGAGCTCTTGCCCGAGGTGGAATTGGTGGTTTATAGGGAAAGTTTGCGGCATCGACGGCGGGAATTCTTTACACACGGATAGCCGTGCTCTCGCCCGGCTCTCGTCCTCTCTTTCCTATCCGTTAACCACCGTTCCCCCCCACTCCCCCCTGCCGAAAACCGGCGCGGCGCGGCGCGGCGCGGTACTTTCGTCGTGAAATAGTTGATCTGCGCTAAAATGGAAACTCGCGATCCAACCGGCGCGGCGTTCTTCCCGAACAACCGATCCGAAGAATGCTGATTCTATACGCCTCGAACGCCGCGCTCCGCCTGCTTCTAATTAAATGAATTAACTGCGCCGCGATTCGAGCCGGATCCATTGTTATTTCGAGCGTGATCGTCCGGCGACCGAACGCGACGCTGCAACTTCCCATCGAGTCGATGCCTTCGGATAAAAAAAAATTAGGGGACGCTCTTGGAACTCGGGAGAATGATCTTGGAAAATTGCAGCCGCGTAGCTGCGATAGTTGCTTTTTAATTAATAGAGATTGTGTTGTTTTCGGAGAATTGCGAAATTATTCAGACGCGTGTGATATATCGGTGATCTAGTTGTAACTTTGGAACGTGTGGATTTTATTAATTGAAAAAATTAGTGTACGTTCTTGTAACATAGACGAAAGATATTAGAAAATTCTAGATTCATAGCTGCAACAGTTGTTTTTGAATTAATAGATTTCTTATGTCGTCTTTTGAGAACTGCGAAATTTGTTCGACGCGTGATACATCGGTGATCTCACTGCAGCTTCGAATCGAACGGGTACTTTCATTTCTGGGAATTGCTATACAGTGTCTAAGCCGTGAGCTACGGCATACCAAATCGGTTCTTCGATATCAGATAGTGGCGGCGTTTGGAAGACGATCGTCTCTGTGCAGCCGGCTCGACACGGTACACGCAATAGGCGTTGCCGCGGGACGAATTAATTGTATTACGAAGCAAGCGTTCTGCTAACGAGCTAATCCATAGCACTTGCTCCTTTGTTTTGTAATTAGCTGCCCGGATGTCTCCGGCAAACCGTCATCCCCCTCGAACCACCGTCTGAATCGATTAATGCATCTAGTTTTACAAACACGAAACGTTGAGAGCACCACTTGCAACGAATATAATTATAATGTCGAAACAAATGAATATATTCACTCAACAAAATTTCTGTACAATCTACGAACATTGTGAAACAAATATAAAAATATTGCATAACAATATCTATAACAGTTTCTCCTACATTAATTGCAATATTTAATAGCGACAAAGTAGTTAGAGGTAAAAATGTTAAAACTGCACGCAATGCAGTATTTAATTGCATCGTACTTGATAGTTGCATCGGCTCGGAAAAATTCTGACGTATTCTCGAGACCTTGTTTAAAAAGCTCAGAAAATTTCGCGCCGATCGATGAGGTGGTTCTCCCGTGAAAAATTCGATTATCAGCAGCGTAGCGGCGCTGGTTAAATGCGGCATAACGTGTCCGGGCAATTAATGTCGGCGCGAGTTCGTAGCTCGCAAATCGCCGATTAAAGACGCCGCTGTAACAGCGATCGAATTTACGATTACAACGTGATTTCTGATAATCGGATCAAGCGGCGCTGACAAATACGCTGTCAGCGATGGCGGTTCGTAGACACGGTGCAGGTGCGAAACGTTGTAACGGCTGCGTTCCGTAAAATTATCGGCAAAGCATGCCGCGCCCCGTTATTTGTTATCGCTAATGAGCAGGAAAACAATGAGCCATGAATTTCGGTACAACAGAGCGACTGCAACCGGCACGATATTATTTAGCGCCGGCTACGGTACGGGCATTAATCGCGCGATTTCACATTCGAACGGTCGGCAAACGGCGCGCCGCTCCCGCGACGACCGTGTCGAACTTCGATTTTTCCGATTCCCGGAACCGGTTCTCGTGTGACGGACCATGCACGTAACCGGAGACAACCGCCTCTGTCCATTATTACGCCGGCTGTGCCGTTAACAAAGAAGCCGTTCGTTACAGGTAATTGGCCGACGGTAATTAATAGCGGGGCCAACGAAAAATTAGTTGCCCGGTATCGAAACTGGAGTCCTCGCCCTTTAAAATGAGAACAACGGTATCGTTCCGCGACTTTTCTTTCACGGTATCGAAAACTAGGGTTTTCGCCCTTTAATATTAGCCGAGTGAATTTGTTCCACGATTTTTTTCTTCAATGCTACAACGAAGTGAAATTTGCAAATTTTTCGGGGGTGGATTTATCAAACATTTTAAGGTGCAATTCAGTTAGCATTATTTATATGTTTTCTATGCGAAGAAAAATTGTGTTTGGAATTTTGTTATATGGAGTGAAAAGTACAGTTTCCACCCTTTGAGATTTGGTAAACAATATTGTTCTACATTTTTTTTTCACGCAGTTACAACGAGGCGAAGTTCGCTAATTGTGGGGGTACTTAAAAATTTCCAAGCTAACGGTTACTTACTATTATCTATATTTTTTAGAGAAAGAAAACGTGTTTGTTGCAATTAATTATACTGAATCAAAACTAGAGTTTTCGCCCTTTAAAGTGACGTAAATAATATTGTACTACGATTTTTTTTTCACAAAGTTACAATACAGTGAAGTTAGCCATCTTCATGGGGATGCCTGCATCAAACATTTTCAAAGTATAAAATCACTTGCTCCTGTTCATCCTTCTTCAGTACCAAAAAAATTTCTTTCCAAAACATCATTATACAATATTAAAACTATAATCTCCGCGCTTTAAAATGAGCCTGGCGTCATCACTCTACACTTTTTATCCTCGACATTACAGAATATTGAATTTCGCCGACATCGTAGCAACGTCTGACCCAAAAACGTCCAAACTGAAAAATCGTCCCCAATCATTCCTCCCCTCCTCGCCGCAAAAAAAAATCGCTAAAAATGCCACAATTCCCATATCAAAACGAGACACTTCACCCTTCAAAATGACGCTATATGTACGTCCATAAATCACAGCATCCCCAAATGCCGTCACATTCAATACGACAAACCCGCCAAAATGAAATCTCTCCGACCAAGAAAACCATAACCACTTCATACCTCGGCCATTCCCGAAAACCGCGTCCAACAAAAAAAAATCGACAACGCGCATGAAAACTACAATGCCGCCTCTTGAAAACAAGCCCAGCCGGAGCCCCGCGCGATTTTTCATGCCCGGCTGTCGCAACTTCAAACCTCCTCAAACCATTTGCTTGTTTCTTCGGGCAGCGGAGCGAAAGCCGGCGCGTTACTTTCCACTATTTATTTTCAATGACCTACCAACACGTGGCCGTGTTCCCTCCACGCTCGGTACACACGCACAGTCGCCATCATTCACGCGCGAGCTCCGGCGTCAGTCGCGCCTCGGCCACCCTTCCTTGAATTCCAGCGAGCCCTTCCACTCGACCTGAATTCATTCGTGCCGCGATCCCGACCGCCATTACCGGGAACCTCTCTCCGCCCGCATCGAGGCACGGGAATTCCCGACATCACTTTCAATTTGTTGCAATTGTCGGAAGCGAAGCCCGCCAGCAACTTTTACCGCCGCAACGATCGCGCCCTTAGAAACTCGAGGGAGTGTTTGCTTGCGTTCCCGTTCGCTCCTCTGCGTCCGTGTAGACGAGCTTGTGCGCGCGCGAGCGTTTCGCGTGCGCGCACCGCGCAGCCTGTTGGCCAGTGTATGCGTGCACGTGGTTCTTTCGCAGTGTTTAACAGTGTATTTGCTGGTTGGCGCGTGTGTATTTCGCCGCGTTTCAGTTTGTTTCTACTCGTGTACCACGTGTTTGCGCGTGAGAAATTTTCGGGAACCTCAAAAGTCTCTTGCTATTATTTAATGTATTTTTGGAGAAAGAGAAATTATCTTTGGGATATTATTATATGGCGTTAAAAGTACAGTCTCTTGTCTTTGAAATGGGCTTGGTAAGTTTGTTTTAAGATTTTTCTCTTCGCAGTTAGGAGCGAGTGAAATTTGCTAACTTTGCGGGGGTAGTTTTTTCAGACATTTTTAAGCTGAGATTCAGCTATTAGTTTTTATATTTTTTCAGTGCGAAGAAAAATTCGTTTTAGGAATGAATTATATGGAGGCAAAACTAGAGATTACGCCTTTTAAAATGAGCATCGTAATATTGTTCTACGATTTTTTTCCACGAAGTTATAACGACATAAAAATTGTTAATTTTGGGGGTTGGGTATACTAAGAATTATCGAGCTGAGATTCACCTACTATTATTAATATCTTTCTTGCCCAAAGAAAGATTGTTCTCAGAAATTATTTATTTGGAGTCAAAACTAGAGCTTTCACCCTTTAAAAAGAGCACAGTAATATTGTATCGCGACTTTTTTCTACGAAATTTGAACCAACTGAGGTTAAGAAACGTCGAATTTTCACGGTGCATAAAATGGAATTATACATTTCAGAGTCATTATAATTATTTAAAGAAGGTGAAGAATTTATACTAACAGAAGGACGTTCATTTGTTTAAACATTAAACGCGTGGAAGTCGTGGTTACTGTCCGAATATTTTCTCGAGTCGCTTGTACGGCGCCGTTGTTGCAGCGAGTAATACTGTCGAATTAGTCAGCGGTTGATGCACTCGGCCCGGTTTAGTGTTACTGCATCCCTCGCATAATATCCCGTGTGCCGGTGCTGCTGCTCATTCCGCGCAGTTTGCCCGCTGCCGATATTACGTTAGCTGCAACGAGGAGAGCCCCGTGCCTCTCGTAACGCCTCGAAATCCTACGCGCCGGTTTATCGCCGATCAAATTCCCGCGTCTTCCGCGGAACATTCCTTATTTGCGGCCGGCCAAGGTCGCGGAATTTCGCGGCTGCGGTCATTCGCTCTGTCATTTCCGCCGCCGTTTCCAACGCCGTTTTCCACTGTCGCCCGGAAACGCTCGGCTAACAGCTGACTTTAATCTGCACTTCCGTGGTCCTAGTTTTTGGGCACGTCGGCACTCGGTGGCTCCGAAATTCGGTAATTTTCGACTCGGTCGTGGTACAGGGGTGGAAAAATTGGGGGATGCTTCTCGAGTGTGGCTAATTGTGCTCGGGAAGTTTTAAGGGGATTGGTGGCGCGGTGTTGTTTATATCAATTGGAGAAGTTTGGTATGTTGAGATTTGTGGAGTTAAAAACGATGAAGTCACGGTTAATGGTTTAGTTGCGACGTTGGAATCGGTGGAGGTATCGGGGTGGAAAAATTGGGGTACGCTTTTCAAGTATGGCTGAATGTAGATAAAAATTTTTACGATAATTGGTGGAATGGTTTTGTTTATATTAATTAAAGTTTTCTATGTTAAGATTCTTGAGGTTAGGAGAGTCGTGAAGTCACATGTGATGCTTGTTCTAATAGTAAAATTGAATTCGACGGAGCTATAGGGGTGGAAAAAATAGGAGATGCTCTTTAAGTATAGCTGAATGCACTCTGAGAATTTTAAGAGGATTGATGGCATAGTCTTTTTTATATTAATTGATAAAGATTGTTATAACAAGCCTTCGTAGATCAGAAACACTAAAATTCATCAAATGCGAGAAGAATGCAACGATAACTCTGCATCGAGACAACAATATTCCATATAAAAATTATTTACATTATCCTAAACAATAACTAAATCAGCCTGAGAAATCTGTTAACGACAACTACTACAGTATTTTCTATAATAATTATCATACTTTACCATGTCAAGCTTTTTAAAACCAAAAATACACCTCAATTAAATAGGCATTTTAACTATAGAACATTACTGTACTACAATAAAAATTACTATATTATATATCTAAAGAAGCCTAAAGACTCCAAAAAATGTTGAACTGACCAAAATAACACTTTGGTAAAATACTAAAATAAACAATCCATCTTTTATTCCATTTCTGTTCGGCACAATCGTCTCCGGTCAATTGTTATTTTACACGAAAACCTGCCGCCTAGTTGTTGCAATTAGTATTGTTATTACGTAGAAGATCGCAGGTTCTGGAGTAGAGTCCGTGCAGGTGGAGGACGGTTAACGAGTTCGTTATACTTGATATTAACGACACTTCTTTCGCCGATATTGCTTGGTCGCGCGTCGCGCGGCGGGTTCCGCAGCCATCAGAATGCGTCCTCTCGCCGGGCAAGTTCTATTGGTTTATGAACGATTAAATTTCATCAGATATCCATTACAGGATGTAATTATGCCGTGAAAAGCACTCCGGTTATCTAATATCCCCCTTTGAAACGTCATTTCATTAAATTATCGGCGAAACTTCCGAGTTTAAACTGCGCCGCCTTGAGACTGTTCATGTTGCGCCCGCACGGTTTCCGTCCGACGAGGAAAGTATCCGCGCAAACTTGTCGATCGCGTGATAACGATCTACGCAAATTGGCGAACTTTCACCATGGAGACTGTCCTCGCGCGAACGACGGAGCGCAACCGAGGAAAAACGAGCGTCCCGAAACGCTTTTCCCGCTAAACAGCGTCGACCAAAAACGCTCCGCCGCCTCGCGGAATTCGAGGTCAACGAAACGATGACGCAAACCCCATCCGATTCGCGATGCTCCAGATCCCACCATAGCGCAATTTTTATAAAACCTTCCCGACACGCACCGCGAACGCGACGATCACGAATCGCACCATCGCTGAAAACTCGCGTCGCGTAATTCAACAGAATTTGTTCACAATATTCCATATTATACAATTGATCTATCGATATGAAAAAATTATATATCGTTGAACGAACCTTCTAGTTTATTATGAAAAAGGTCCGGACTCGATTCGTTGAACAGTTTCCGAGATAAAAGTTCACAGGTGCGCAGCGTTTCGCGCTGCGAGACCAAATAAATGATGTGAAATTCGGTAGCGTGTGTCTAACGAACAATTTCGCGCTGAGAGAAACGATGACACAGACCCCCCCCCCTAATTAAAGGTATTTTACAAGATAAAGTAATTGATTTCGGTCGAAGCCGTTAATATCGTCTGGGATCCCTCGGAAAACCGGTATTTTTAACAGTATTTCCACGGGACCGATCGCAGCATGAAACTTAATGGTCTGGAATTGTAATTTAGTTTTTCGGGAGAGGGGGTTGGAGGAGGAGGAGGAGGAGGAGGAGGAGGGGGTGGTGAGGCGTGATCGATCGATCGGCAACGCGGGTGCCATGTATCTATACATGTAATTACGATTTCCAATCATCTAGTCAAACGTTGAAGCGCTCGTTTATGAGGAAACGCACCGCGCTCGCGAGGGTACGAGGAACGAGGTAGTTAAACAGTCTGCAGAATCGAACCCTGGCTGATTGGAATCGTGAAACACATCCAAATCTCCTATGATTCTGAGGAAGTTTCGCTCGAATTTCCGTACCCGCTTTAACGCGAATTCACGGAATAGTACAATTCTACGGGAACTCCTCCGCGCAGTCTTCGATCGGTGCGACGAACGAGAGCTCTCTGTGGCCCTCGGCGATTTCTTTCTCTCTCTCTCTCTCTCTCTCTCTCTCTCTCTCTCACTCTCTTCCTCTTTCTCTCTCTTCCTGGAACTTCTACGAGTGACAGTCCATGCCGTTTCATTTTCAATCTTAACGGCCGCGCGATTCTATCCCTCAAAGGCGAATTATTTTTTGCTCGATGGATCTTTTATTTCGTTCGATCCTTTTGGATATTAACCCTTTCGGCACGAGCGCCGGATATATCCGGCGTCCATGCGACGACCGGTATGGACGAGCGCCGGATATATACGGCGTCCACGTGCTAATCTGTATAGATAACAGAGTTTCATAGCTTTTAATATCGAAGCTGGATGCAACAGTTTTTGTTTAAAACGAAACACTGTTTTATTGAGCATAGTTTTTAGTTAACGCTTAGGCACATCTTTATATAAAGGAGGACTGGCCGTGCGCGAATTTTCAGCGCTGCGCCTCGTATACCATAAAAGTGGCGCGATGGATAGAGTGCTCGCACCGAAAGGGTTAAAGGCGTTGTGAGCCAGGTCGTCGATTAGGAATTTTCATTCGGGTTTCTTAGATGGTAAAAATATAACGATTTACTGGTATCGAAGCTACGGGGTTTACTCTTCAAAATGAGACTAGTGATATTGTTCTGCGAATTTTTTTCTACGATGTTAGGATAAATTGAATTTCGCAAACTTCGTTCGGTCATTTGAAGTAACTATTTAGGGGTACGGGGATTATGTTCTGCTGTTCGGGCTTTTTATGTACGAAGAAAAATTTCTTTGGACAAGTGAATCATGTGACATTAAACTAGTATCTTCGCCTTTTAAAATAAACCTAATTACACTGCTCTGCGATTTTTTTCGTTGATGTTACGACCAATTAATTTTTGAAAATTTCGTGGAGTCATCGGAATTAACCATTTACAAGTTCAAGGATTATCTTCTATTATTTTTTTTTCTTTATAAATGAAGAAAAATATCTTTAGATAAATGAATTACATGGCATCGAACTACAGTTTACACCCTTTAAAATAAGCCTAATTACACTGTTCTGCGATTTTAATAATACTTTTGTAATATTTTTGCCCTCGAAATTTTTCCCTCTCATTCAAAAATCGACCTATATTGTTTACATATTTTCTATACCAAAAAAAGGACTTTATAAAATCGACTTTAAAAGGACTTTATAAAATGATGTATCCTATATTAAAACTAGAATCTCCGCCCTTTAAAACGAGCCTAACAACATCGTCCTACGATTTATTCCGTCGACGTAGCGTACGACCGCAAACTACACTTACACCTAAACGCATTCTCGTCCCTTTCTCTCGAACAATAATATTCTAATAATAATCTAACAACATCGTCCGCCTCTGCCTCGAATTTTCCATTCCCGCGCGCAATTTCGTGCACGGGTACATAGTGCAACGTCGATTCTCTTTTTGTCAAAGCGAAATAATTCACGGGCGAACAAATGACCGCGCGTAAAATATTCGGTCGTTAACAGCAGTCGCCGGCGATTCTCGAAAATTTTCGCGAACTCGGAAACGACCGGGCGGCCAGATCTCGTTACACCCTCGGAACGCCCGGCGATACTCCTTCTCCGCGGCAGTTTATACGAAATTGGAAAACGGTTTCGCGCGTGATACACCGTGCGCGCGCGAGCCCTGGCGCGCACGATATCCGATATATAATCCGCCGAAATTCCGAATCGGTTGCGGGATTTTTAATTTCCGCGAACGATGTGATTAAGCGCTTCTATTAGCCGGTTCGGATTCCGGCCCCGAGCTCGATCGACTCTTCCGGAAACGTCATTGCCGCACCGATTGTTTCGCTCCTCGTACGCGGAGAGAGACCGTTTTTGTTCAATTTTACACCTCTTTGCGACGCACAATTTTCATTGTGCCCGAACAAAATACGAATCCCGAGTGATTATCGATTTATACGTAATTGTTTCTTTAGATAAGGTTCCGTCGACGTTGTTCTCTGCATTTTTGCCGAATCCGTGCTGGTTTGGTGCATTGTTTGATATATTGGAAAAAGTATATTGTTCATTGCTTTGTAGGATATATTTTTTTACGATAATATTGGATATAATGGTTTTTGGAATGTTCGATGCAATATTTGATAGAATATTACAAATAATATTTAATGTAATATTTAATGTAGTATTTAATATAATATTTAATATAATATTCAATATAATATTTCATAGCATATTGAATATAATATTCCATATAATATTTCATAGCATATTGAATATTATATTCAGCATAATATTCAATATATCATTCAGAATAATACTGAATATTATATTCACCATAACATTCAGTATATTATTCATTACAATATTCTATATATATCATTCAAAGTAATATTGAATATTACCGTCAACGTACTATCCAACACATTATCAACTCCACTATGAACTATAATATTCAACATACTAACCAATATATTCTTCTATATAGCAACCAATAGGTTAACAAAACTCAGTATAAACCTCAATGCAATATCCAACAAATTAACAAATTCATGAACAACTTCATCAATTACTGCATTATTACTACATTATTCACTTCAAACTACAATACATGAATAAATATTCCACCAAATATACATACCATATACCACACCAACCATCATTCGACACATCAATTAACATATTAACGGATGCATTTATTCGACGCAATTACGCATCGTTCACCGCTGTCCAATTCGCTCTTTCCAATTTTTGGGGCCGATCGTTACAGGACAAAGGCAGGGGAGGAACGATCCGGCCGGTGATCAGGTGAGGATCCTGGCGGAATAATATCGGAACTGCAGGCAATTCGTCTGCGACTAGCCGGCAATCTCGCTGTGTAACTGCGCCCCGGGACCCGACGAGACCTTGTCTCACATTGTCAGAATGGCTGATCCGATTCTGGTACATCCTTGTCCCGGTAGGACAGTAATTGTCGCTCGTTCTTGAAATACCCCGCGTCAGATATTGCGTGCTCCAACAATAGAGCCACAATAGCGGGGCGTCGGGCCGGGCAGAATATTCCAAGGTGTCCCATCTTCATCCGTCTGTCGCCTCTCTTTCCTCTCGCCCCGTCGCTGCACCGACCAAAYCCCCCTCCCCCCCCACCCCCCTCCCGACCCTCCGCCGTCGTCTCTCTTCCCGATTAACAGCCAGGGAGTTTCGGCTTCGTTATCCTGTCTGTCTGACTCTCTGTCTGCCGCGAGAGTCCGTCTGCCACGCCATTTTCCTTTGTTAGTGCGTTCGACTCGCGCCGGTTCGACAAAAATTGAATTCTTCGGAAGACGATTGCCGGAGAAATTCGGATTATGGTCGCGCGAGGACCGAATGGAACGTCGCTTGGTACCGTGGCAGATAGTTATGGTTGTGCCGAGAGAGGCAGTAATTAGTTTTCTCCCAGCTGTGGTTCGGTTTTAACGAGTAAATGCGAGCAGCTTTTATCGTGGATGAGAATGTGTCGAGGAAGATGGGACTGTTCTTGACGGACGCAGGCGGTTATGGTTGGAATTAGATGTTTCCTAATGTAGTGGCGAGGGAATTAGAGGAGGATTGTGCCATCGCTTTCCTAGATTTTAATTTGTTTATGGAGTAGTGGATGTTCGTTACTCTGGGTGAAGAAATGTGGAAATGTAATGTTATCTTTAGTTATGTGTGCGATCGGTATAGAAGTATTTCAGGTCGAAGACTGCTATTGTATGACGTAGTATACCCTTAATTAGGGACAGTTTAAGTCATCGTTTTGCTTGATTGTAATTTGTTTATGGAGTACAGGACATTGAATGTTCATTACTTTAGAGAATATAGAACTAGAGAAATATAGAACCGCATCTTTAATCACGTGTGCGATCACTATAAATCTATTCCAGATCAAAATCTTCTATTCTACGACGTAGTCCACCCTTAATTAAATACGGCTAAGTCCATCACTCTGCTAGATTCCAATTAGTTTAGAAATTACAAGCTTCCAAATATTTCAAATTTGTCATACAGATCTAGATCACCCAGTCTGTTATACAATAATTTTTCAATCCACCAAAATTCACTGCTATTGAAAATATACCACTGCTACGTTGGAGAAAATACCACACTATTTTCCATACTTACCATTAAACAATACTCCTTAGACGCTTCTCCAATCAACGAACAAACCAACAAAGCTCTTACCTGAAACAAAGAGAAACAACGGCTCAAAAAACTGCTCGTCAAATAAACGGACACGTATTAACAACAACGCCCCGATATATCGCCGTCGTATTAATAGTATTCGGTTGGTGCATATGAAATGTCGAATGTTTACGTAAATATATAAAACTGTATATCTTCTTTCAAAAGCTGTTGATTTAATTAAAATATGCCCCGTTTGCTTTACTACACCCTTTTTCATCAAGATATCAATACAGAAATGCCTGTCTTAAACAAATTCTGATCTTTCGAATTAATAAACTCTGATATGGAATATTTCAGACTGTCTCCGTTTATATACTATTTAGCCCGTAAAAACTGTCCTAAATGTTTAAAATAGTGAAAGTCGGTTGGCGAAAGATCAATATATTTCATAAAAATGTATATTTTACTGCATTTAATTTCGCAATTATTTTGTACGATGTATGCGTAGTTTTTATGGGCCAAACAGTATGTAAATGAAGACGGTCTGAAGAAATTCCATGCTATAGTTTATTGATCCGAGAAATCAGAATTTCTTGAAGACAGACATCTATGAATGAAACTCGCGTTGGGAAAAGTGTATTGAAAGAAAAAAGATATGCAGTTTTATATAGTTTTATATAGCTTAAAAATCCGACATTTCGTATGCGCCGAACTAATAGTACGGGTCGCGCGGCGTTTTTGTTAATTAGCAATAAAGCTTCTGGCGCGAGCGGGACGCCTAATGAGGTCACCGGCAGCAGGTGATCAACGCCTCTCGGCTCGTTCACAATTAATAGGCACGCCGATCTCCCCGTCAGCCGGCCTCTCGACTCGTCGAGTTTTCGAGCCACTTTTCCGCGGGCGCGGCGCCCCGTTATGCACTCGTATTTTCCGCGATGCACACGCCGCCTCGCCGGCGCGAAAGGATGCAGCGTAGAAGAGGCTGCCGCGGCCGACGGGGGGAGGGAGGGGGAGGGGGAGGGGGAGGGAGGAGATTCCAGGATTGTTTTCCCTCGGAAAGTAACAGTGACACGCTTTTACGAGCGTTGCGGATCGTTAAAGGAGACGTGTCGGATCGGGAACGCTACCGTGAGGCGGCGGATACTGCCGCGTTTATGATCCGCGATCAACGTGATCCGACCGTTACACTGCCACCGCGCTCGTTGATACTTCGTTAATTGCACCATGAGACGGTGTAACCCGCGCGAGTACCGCTCTGTTTCGTTTTTACTCCGAGAGGACTGTGCTGGTGGCAAAGTGGTGAGATAAATGTTGACTTACGGATCCGGCGACGGTCAATTTTTATTAGCGAGTAACTGTGTTCGAGATTTTAAGGTTCTGTTGCGTGCCAATTGATTTTTATGTATAGAGGTTTTTAGTATAGATATACGGATATAGTTATATAGATATACAGATATATGGTGTATAGGTAAAATATTCAATGCAATATTCAATATATCATTTAAAATAATATTGAATATTATATTCAACATAATATTCAATATATCATTAAAAATAATATTGAATATTATATTCAACATAATATTCAATATATTATTAAAAATAATATTGAATATTATATTCAACATAATATTCAATATATCATTAAAAATAATATTCAATATTATATTTAACATAACATTCAATATATCATTAAAAATAATATTCAATATTATATTCAACATAATATTCAATATATCATTAAAAATAATATTCAATATATCATTAAAAATAATATTGAATATTATAATCAGCATAATATTCAGTATATTATTCAATAGAATATTCAATATATGATTCAAAATAATATTGAATATTACCTTCAACATACTATGCAACACATTATCAACTCCACTATGAACTATAATATTCAACATACTAACCAACACATTACTCGATACAAAACTTAATATAAACCTCAATGCAACATCCAATAAATTAACAAAATCAACAACTTCGTCAGATGTAGATATACAGATATATTATAAATATAGATACAAAGATATATGGTGTACAGATATTTTAGATTTGTCGTCTGATGTAATATTAGATATAACATTTGAGACATTGCTCGATATACTGTTTACTGTGATATTTGATATATTGGTTAACATATTATTATGATATTTAGCGCATTGATTCATGTATTAGTGAGAACGTTTTAGGGTACATTGTCTAATGTAATATTTAATGTCGCCATCAGTGTCGTGTTTAATATCCGCGGTAGTATTATACGGCAAATTAGTTAGTAATATTATTATGCCATTTAATACATTAATTCATGAATTAGTGAGAACGTTTTAGAATAGATTGGCTAACAATTTAGTAACCTATTCACTGTTGTATTTAATAGCCGCGATTCATTATTCAGTAGATTAGTTAATCTATTATTGCGGACGAAATATGCGTTAAGGGCAAATAAGTGCTAATCCAAGCAGCGAGAAAGGAGTCGCGGTGCAACAAAAAGACCGCGAAGAATCGAGAAGGCGGTAGAACGAGAAACAAAGAGACCACCGTAGAATTTCAGGTAATTTCCAGCGAGAGGAGAAGGAGAGGCGGCATGACGCAAATGGGGCCAGCAGGTTTAATCCTGACGTTGGGGTTCGATGGCCGGCATTCATTCCTGTCTAACGAACCGATGCGCGGCCGTCCGAAGATGGATGTTCTCGTTTATGCATCCTTTGGACAGTTGATTTGGCACAACAGACCCATAAAACGGGTGATTAAGTGAAGATTAACCGGCGCCCCGGCTCGCCGTAGGAAACCAAAAACCGCCCCGGCGGCCATGGTCCACCATAGGGCGGTGTATATGTATGTACCGGCGGCTGCTGGCCGATGCCGGTGCCGGCGGGTATCGTTCTAAACATCTCGGTGGATTCCAGGAGCACCGGCCAATGGGATTTAAAGGATTCCGTTAATGGGGTTAGTCTGCCGCGGCGTTATGGGGTCGTAACGGCTTTCTGCCGGCCAGCGCCGGCCTCGTCGACCCTGATCAATGCTAAATTTCCCGTTCCCGGAATCCCCTTGGCGCGATGCGTTTCATTAGCACCGTCGCGGGTTATGCGAATTCTGGGACGCGCTACCGAACACCCTAGTTTCCATGGCGCCCTCGGTTTTTCCATGAAAGGATATATCGTGTCCGGGAACTCTGTGTTCCTGTTGACGATGTTGGCTAGCCGGCACAGTTGCGTTAACGCTCTCGTCGCTATATTCGTTAAATATAACGCTGCGTTTTAGTCGACGATATATCGAGCGTATTCGGCAATGTATCGCGCCTGAATATTGAACGATCAATTGAATAGTACATGGGATAGTTGCTTGAATAATATATACGATGACACATTTGTTAAATACAGTGGGAGCTGCGTTAAGAGTAATGCGCTGAATAATACATTGGAATGTACGGTGTTATATTTCACGATGTATGGGATGGTGGATTGAACGAAGAATAATTTGTTAAATATTGTATTGGATAATGTGTAGAATAGTATGTGGGATATCACTGTGGATAATTGTGAATGCATCGCGTGCACGCACAATTAAAGAAGCAGTCGCGAAAGAGACGTTTATTCATATATATCTTTGTTAAAAATTGCCAACATCCGAACGCCTCCAGCGATTAAACAAATTCGATGTATGCGATGCGATGACTTAAACCCCCTCTAAATTAGTGTGTTTTAAGTAACAGGGTAGGCCATTTTGAACAAAACATATTTTTTAGTCTGCGCAAACGCGATGAAAGTCGCAGTTATTAAAAAGCCGTTCATACCACTTTACTGTTCAAAACGCTTACCTTTAAACAACTGTATTTCTCAAACACGTTCGATACAAGCCAAGCGATGACTTAAACCTCCCTTAATTAAGCACGCGCTTCAGTATAGAACACCTCGTTCGGCATAAAACTGCGTACAATAACGCGCACGCGCGATTCAAACTGCAGTCGCAATAGAATCGTCTACAGTCTCCGGTAGGAAGATGATCAATATTCGAAAATTGGATCCAGCGGTGCGTCTGAGAACGCGTTCCAACGACTCGAGGATTCTTGGACCGAAGAAACGATCCGGTCTAGCGAGGCGAGTAATTATTTCGGCGTCGTCTGCCATACCGGCGGGTAATTAAGTCGCCGGGCCACATAAATCTGACGCGTTCTCCGAGGCGGACCCGATGCCACGAGACGCGGGCTCACCTCCCCCCCCCCCCCCCCCCACCCACCCACCCTCCTCCCCGCCTTTTCTCGGCCACGTGCCATTTAACGGAACATTTTTAAGGCGGCGGCTGGTTAACGAGCGGCCCCCGGCTGTCTCGCGCAATTAAGCGCCGCTCGTGGCTAATTTTCATTAGCGATACCGACGCCGAAAGAGGAGGACCGCGACGACCGAGTCGACGAATACGCAACGACTCGCCTGATCTTCGTGAAATCGAGAGGAAGGATCGGCCTCCGGGGTGACGGACGAGGATCGTTCGGCTTTAAAACGGACCTAAACGCTACCCGAGCATCGCGTCTACACAGAATCGTTCCGTCTTTGCGACGGTTTTCAATTATGCTCCGACGAGAGCGTTCGTTACTGTTAATTAGTGCGTTAGAAATTAAAAGAAGACTTAATAGAATCATGCGCGAGCATTGGATGAGTGTTGTTACCGATAATTAGGTGTACCAGGGGTTTAAGTCATTAATAGGGGACCAGAGACGTTTTTACTGCAATCTTAATCACACTTGCACGCGATTCGCACGCATTTTTATTTGAAACGAACTGTTGCATAGTGTAGATCATGTTGAATTAAGGGGGGTTTAAGTCATCGAATTGTTAACTTTGGGATTGTTTAACAAATACAGAGCATCGAGTTACCAACGAGTTTCAGGCGAGAAATATAAAAGCTTTCTCTCTGGGACTGGTATTTTAATTAGGTCTGCGAACATTCTACGAGTATTTCAATTGCACGTGGAGTATTTTATGGTGTACTGCATACTGAATTAAGGAGGTTTTAAGTCACCAGTTCGCTGATTTCTAATTTGTTTGTAAAACACAGCCATTTGAATCGTTGAATTGTTGCTGGCCCCAGTAGATAGGCTGTAGCTATGAAGTTCTAGAAATTTTCTATGTCCAACTTCATTTAAAAAATCAGAAAAAAATATGTGGACGTTACCTGAAGACGTACCTGTAAAATCAGTATAGGTGCAGCTCTCTGATTTTATAATTAACGTCGCAAGAAATGTTTAAACATTGTGGGTCGCGTTCGAGAAGTTCGAAGTTTTCTGATTGAATTAATATGCATGTATACGTTAATTTAATTGTTATAGGACAGCAGTAATTAAAACGTTCACTCGGAACAATATCCTCCCGGCGTGACCTCGCTGATTTCAGCGTTTAACAAAGCGTCTCTTAATTAATCTTCGATGCTTCCCAGAAATTTCCCCGGGGAATCGCGACGGTGTCTCCTAAATTGAGTAAAACGAATCTTTCGAGATGTGATCGAGTTCGACAACGGTTACCCTAATAACGCAATATTAATGAGTTGGCCCATTTTAAAAATAGGACAAGGGCCTCCCTCATCCTCCGCGCATCCTATAAAAAATATCCGATCCGACCCGAACCCCTGTGGCAATCGCCCTTAATTAAAAGAAACACCTATTACATAAAAACAGTTAAACCATTAAAATAAAGGTGTTCCTACCTATAGTCACACCATAGCACTCGATATTACTACGAATAAAGTACCATATACCACACTAAAGATTTCAATAGATGAATCGAAATTATAAAGGCACATGGTATATTTTAAGAAATCGTTTAATTGCAAATTTCATAATTTCGCCCATTGTCGCATTTTCGAGAAACTTGGCCTCGCTTAACGCTAAATATCTCAGCAACCATAAGCAACAGAAAGAAATGTGAACGAATGAAATTCGTAGCTCTTGAAACGTCGCAGAGATTCGCATAATCGATTATTGTCCGAGATTATTACGTAGTATATTAAGGATTATTAAGAAGCGATAATCGGAGCGAAGAAACATTTCCTTGGGATTTTCGCGAAATCCGCGTCCGAAAGGCGCCTAATTTTCTATGGTTCCCGGCTGTCCGAGTGCCGGGCTCACTTATCGGGATGAATTCGTTCGTTCACCGCTCCCTTCGGCGCCGTACACGCCCCGGACCGCGTGGGTGGATCCGCGGGAATGAAAAGTAATTGCGCGAAATGGAGAGCCGGCGATTATGAGATCGCCGGGCGCAGCGGCCGCGGCTCGATCCTCGCCCCCCGAACTCTGTCGATTTGCATCGATCGCATCATCGAAACTGCGGCTCAACTTCCGCGGAACCGCGCGAATCAACCGCGCAGAATTCCTTTTAATGAGCGACGATCCCGTCGGCGCCGAAAAATCAGCGATTTTTCGGGAATTCGCTAATTAAGAACTTCTATCCTTCCGACGGCGTTTCCCCGGTCGCGTAACGCCGCTCCGCGGACCACTTCGGGCCCCATCACGCGGTTGGAAATCATTGGTTTACAAGACACTTCAACGCGCTGCAGGAGATTAGTCTGACAGTCATTCTTGGCCATTCAGACTTTAATACTTCGCCGATTAGAATAAAAAGGCTTGGTCGAAGAAATATCTGCTTTTTATTTCGACGTTCTTGTGTTTCATTCGAGGCGCGCGGACGCCGCTTAAAATAGATTAATATTTAGGATATTGTTAATAGGGAAAGCGTGGACTTTTATTTTATTTTGTTAAGCACGAACTTTATATTAATGTTACTGGAATTTTAAATGAACATGAACAAGTTAGGTTTTTAGTAATATATTAGTCACAGCTTTCGTTCTCTTATCAGAGATTTATTTCGTTCCTTTTTCTATTTATTTCTTCCGCTATTTTATTTTATTTATGTAGAAAGTAAAAGCTCGTCTATATTCCTTCTTATCCTATTCTTTTGTCATCTCAGTTTATTAATTATTTTAGTTTACAGATCTTCCCGAATTACAAATTACCATACCGAACGATTCCGATTTTTCTAAAGCACGAAAATGTGAGATCGCATAAAGGGCCGCCGATTAACGGTGATGTTCGCGACCCGCCGGAGCGAATCGTGATACAAACGCTAGCTGGGATAAGAGACAAGGATTTCTGGAGTGGAATCCTGGAAGGGAAACGTCCGTCAGGATGCGCGTTCGCGGTTACGTGAACAGCGAGCGATCCGCGCGAGGGCGCATCCTCGCGTGGCAAGAAGCGCGCGCCCGCGGTCGAGCGAGGCGTGCAAGGAAATGCAACGTCGTCGCCGCCGCCGACGCCGTTGCAGAACCAGCTAAATTCATCAGGCCGTAGCCTAGGAGCGACGTTCGCCCGGTGTCTACGGCGAACTTTATTTGTTTCGGAGGCGGCAGCGCCGTGGCCGCCTTTCATTCGTGGCCTACTTGTCTTCGTTCGCCGGCGTCAGACGCGTTCCATAAAACCGTCAACTAAATCATCACGGGTCCCACACCCCCCCGGCTGCTTCCGCTTCGAAACCGGATGGCTGACTCTCCCGCGCTACGATGGATAGCGGAGCTCGCGTCGGGGAGGCCCCGGCGAAAAAATATATCCGAGGCTGTAAATCAGCGATTCGCAATCGTAATTGTAAGACGGGTCGTTTCGTTTTCTCGAGCACTTGGGATCGGTTTTAGGTATCGATCGATTGAGACATTCGATCGGGTCGAGTATCGATCGATTAAGATTAGGTTAAGGGGGCGAAGGGTATTGAAACGACGAAAAATCAATCATCGAATGAAAGGTGAACGCAATCGCCGGACGTTTATTAAAGGCGTTAGGTGTTGAAGCAATCGATGAATGAGTTGATCGAAGGAGACGATAATTGTTTAAATAGACTAGGCTTTGAGGTAAGTTGAGTTTAATTAGAGGGGGTTTAAGTCATCGCTTTGCTTGTATCCGGTTTGTTTAAAAAATATAGGCTTTTGAATCATAATCGTTTTCAGCAGAAGGATTTGAACTATTTTCCAGGACCGGTGATATTTATTCTACTTGCACCCATTGAAAATCACAGTTGGAATAAGATCACCAATTCTATAGTGTAAAACACTCTAATTTAAAAGGGGTTTAAGTCATCATTTTACGTATATCGAATTTGTTTAAAAAATATAAGCTTTTGAATCGTAATCATTTTCAGCAGAAGAATTCAAACTATTTCTCAGGATCCGTGACATTTATCCTACTTGCACCCACTGAAAATCATAGTTAGTTTAATGTAACCAATTCTATAACATAGAACACCCTAATTCAAAGAGGGTTCAAGTTATCGTCTAGCTCATAGCGAATTTGTTTAAAAACTACAGACCTTCGAACAACAATCATTTCCACGAGTGAAACATGGGTGATTTCCGGGGTCCCCGTGGCACTCGTCGTGTTCGCAGCCCCTAAAAATCGTCGTTAACCGGAAACGGCCTATTCCATCACCGAAAACACCCTAATTTAGGGCTGGCTTAAACGATCGTATCGCCAACAGCTAGCCGGTCTCGCAAAAATCCAGCGATTCGGCGCGCCATTCCGATCGTAAATCTCGAAATTAACCTGCCATTTGGTCTCTCTTCCCTTGATCATCTTCCGCGAGAAGTCAGGCACAGGCCGGCTTAAATTCTCGTTTCGACACTAATTAGCTCGCGGGGCGTGGTGCAGTTAGTCCTTATCCCGTGGCAAGAGATGAAAAAAGAAACGAAGCGTCGGTAAGAAATGAAACTCGCGTTACGGGTTCAATTAGCGGGGCGGGCATAAATTCCGTCGGGTCGTCGAGTCCTTCAATTATTTACGCCGATTCGGCGGGAATCGGCGGCTCCGGCCTCCCACCGCGTTTGCATTACCAACGGCAAACACCTGTAACAATAATTAATGGCGCGGCCGGTGTCGCTTAACGAGCGTCGCCGACTTATGGCTCTCGCGGACACGCTTCCCCTTAAATTTTAATTAAACCCGGCGAATAATCCCCGAAGAAGAAAACGTCCGCGCGGACCGGACCCCCGTCTCTCTCTCTCTCTCTCTCTCTCTCTCTCTTGCTCTGTCCCTCGCGCTCGCAGGGAATGCCGGGAAATATTCCCGCGATTCCCGGCCGTATCGCGTTCTCTCGAAACTTGCTCCTTCCTCGGCTCCTACAGGTGCACCAAGCACAATGCAATCTTCCTCGGTCCGCGGGCACAATGGCGAACTTACCGAACTTTCCGAATAAATCAAACCGGGCACAGATAAAATTGTAATGAGCGCGGAGATAGAGAAATTTATGTGTCTACCGGCCGCGCGCGCGGTCGGGGGAACCGAGACCCGCGCGCCGCACGGGAAAGAATTGCTCCGGGACGAATTGCGCCCGCTCCGTGACGCCTCTTACTCGTTCTTTATGGTCGCGAGGAACGACGTGGACCGGATACGCGAGCGCGTTCGATCGGAATCGAATTTCCTGACGCAACAAAAATTAGGCGACTCGACAGGCAAACGCGACGTTCTTCGAGGCGCTCGGCGACACTCGAGACACAGTTGCTGAATTAACTATTTTGTGAGTCCGTTGCCGACAGACTTAGATGGACTTATGGTAGATTGTTTGTTCGTCCGAGAGGTATAATTTTTGTAGAAGACATTGTTTCCTGGCGGTCGTAGTTTCGTAGATATTTTAGGAATAGCGCGACTATGTAAGAGACGGTGTTGTGAATAGACGAGTTTAGGTGAAATGGAATTGCATTTCTCCATGATATTATGGTATTTTTGTATATAGATAGATTATTTGAAGTGTTAGGATGATTATAAAATGTGCTATTTAATCCCCCGTCGATTACTATAGTATACAATTGCATAAGATGTCCGAGAAACATCGAACTTTTAGAAAATAGCATAGGAAAGAGACTTTTATATGTTATTCAACATGGAAAAATTTCTATGTAGAAAAACTATCTATGTGAAAAGCCTATTCAATGACTATAATTTTTGTTAAACACATTTCTTTCCATCATTCATAGATCCACGAATATTTTACAATAACTATAAGGAAGTAAAGAGCGCTCAAAAAGAACGAACGATTTGTATCCAATTATTCCTGTGAACAGTTCAACAATTACGTTTATTAAACCGGCTAAATCACCCTTCAGATTACAGAAAACAACGAAAACTAATAATTCAGCTACGATCGAAAGATCACTAAAGCCGCGAAATGTTTAGAAATTCGTTCGACTTGGTCGGATATTAATTTCCCGCCAATAGTCGCGGAATTCCGAGAACGCGGAAAAAGGGCAGAGAATGCCGGTGCGCTCGAAATTTTCGGGGATTGAATTCGTCTCCTTTCCAGAACGATATCAAGGATATCGAAAGGCTCGAGCCTCGAATTGAAGTGCATCGGGTGACTCGGCGAAACGCGCGGCTGGCTCGAGCGACAGTTTTTTTTTCTTTTTTTTTTTTTTTTTTTCATCGGGGCTCGAGGGCGAGAGCCGGGGAATTGCTCGAAGGAATTTGCCGGAGGGGGGAGGGCATGAAAAAGTCGATTCGAAGTTGCGATGATTGATGGCGCGACGGTAACGGATGACTGGGAACTGTTTTTTGCCGGCTCGCCTCGATTGCCGAACAATATTCTACAAATTACAAACTCGTTCTTTAAATACGACACGGAAAAACTTGCCGCCGAAAAAAACCGTTCCCGAAACGATCCCGTGAAGAGAGATCGCCGTTGCACGCGACAAAAATTATTTTCGGAAAATTCGGTCGCTGTGCAAGCACGCAAAAAGAATATTCGCAATTGTATGCATTAAAAATAATATTGGAAAAATAAAACGTGTTAAAGGGAAATTGTCGATAAAAATCATTTTAAAAGAACTCGATGTAGAGCGCGTCGTTAAATAATTTCTAGAAAAATTGTTTGAGAAGAAATTTCCATTTTATACAGGGTGTGGCCGAAACTATTGCCACCTCAAATATCTTTGAAACTGTAAGTTTCACAGAAATATTAGCTGAAACAAAATTGCACAGCGCGAAGGGGGACACCCGGTGGCGATAATAGCTTTTTTGCAGGTGGAGGCACTTCGGACATTTGAAGGTCACCTTCATTTTTTTAAATGGATCGGTCTGTTTTTGCTTCCGTATCATGATAGAGGATCTTAAAACGAGTTCAACGACCTATTACACAAGGTCATTGAACGAAAAGAAAAATAAAAAAAAATAAAAAAAGATAAAAAAAAAATAAAAAATTATTGCAGCCTGTGCGTCAATAAGTTCTCGCGCTGTAAGACTTACAAGTCAATCAATCGTAAAAAGAATCCAATGTTGCATTGATAGTTATGGTCATCATTTCGAACACCTACTATAAACTTATGTTCTATTTACTACCAAAACCGTAAGTATTATCGCCTTCCTCTACTTTCTATGACCTTCAATGACCTTGCGTAATAGGTCGTTGAACTCGTTTTAAAATCCTCTATCATGATACGGAAGCAAAAACAGACCGATCCATTTAAAAAAATGAAGGTAACCTTCAAAAGTCCGAAGTGCCTCCACCTGTAAAAAAACTATTATCGCCACCGGATGTCCCCCTTCGTAGTGTGCAATTTTGTTTCAGCAAATATTTCTGTGAAACTTATAGTTTCGAAGATATTTGAGGTGGCAATAGTTTCGGCCACACCCTGTATATTAAAAATAATATTAGAGAACAAATGAAACGATACAGAGTACGTTATTCAACAATTTCTAAAATAATTTCTCGATACAAAACTTCGTTTCTAAATACCGAGAATAATTATGGAATACAAAGTGAAACTTTCCAATTTAATTTCTAGATTTACAATAAAAGAAATTCACAACCGAAGGGAACAATAAATTCTCCATTGAAATATCCCCTAAACTCAATTCTTAAAAGAACGAAACAATGAAAATTAGCCGTTTAAATGAAATTAAAATCCAATCCGTAAATATAACAAAAAAACATGAGAATCATCCTTTAGAATAAATTCCGAAGTAATTCGCTCAAATGATTGGAGGAACGTTTCGTGGCAGAAGCAGAGGAGGGGATCGTTTCTATCTTACAGAGAGTGACAAACGCCATCAGATAATGCATTAGCATAAAGTATTAATATGGCAGACGTCGAAAGTGCCGTTTCCGTCTGAAATAGAAGAAGTCGCGGTGGGAAAAAGGGTGGCCGTGGAAGAAGTTCTCCGGTGGTCGGAGAAGATAGGATAGGAGGGGAGGGGGGAGGGGGGGGGGAGGAGAGAGGGTGGATGGAAAGACACATCCATCGGCAGTTTTTCACGCGGAGCCCCGATATCCGGCGACGTATCTTTCGAGCGCGGCGATATAAATGAACGGTGATGTCGCGTCTCCCGCGAGATGGAATGAATTTGTCAGCCGGGGTCCTTGGGAATATCGTTTCCCGGCTTCCGGTTGTTCCCTAGCCGTTTCCAGGGCCGCGGGACCTTAACGGGGGTGCGGGAAGATCGATCGATTCGATAACGCCGCGGCCCGCTCGAGGATCAAAGGGCCTCGAGGACGAAAAAAAAAAAAGGAGCCGCGGCTTCGACAGCTTTTTACTCCGACTACGGATTTACGGGTGGATGCGGGAACACCCTCTAACATCTCCGCGCAGCGTTTTTGTCGATATTAATGGTCCGCTGTTGCAGTTTCTAACAATTTTGTGAAATATATAATTTAATGGAAATTATCGAAGTATGTATCCTCCTTACAGCTTCTGCGTGAATAAGTCGCGCGTTCGGTATCGAATCGATTACCAATCGTGCTGTAACTTTACCACAGTATAGTACACCCTTAATCGAAGGGAGTTCAAGTCATCGGATCGCAAGTTTTCAAATTGTTTAAAAAATACAGGCCTCTGAATTTTGTAAATTTCATTCGACTCTGTGAGAAGAGTGGTCGTGCCTTTGGATTTTTATCTCGAAAACTAGAAGTCGCATCGTCAGGAACCTTTTTTTTTGTTACAATCTGCAGAGTTTGTTTCATCGTGTAAATAATTTTCAAAGCCGTAAACGTCGCAGGGTAGATTTGAGAGAAATGTGACGATATTATTCGAAATGCGTACAGAGGCGCCGCGGCAGCTGCGTGAATAATTCACGCGTTCTTCGCCCAAATCGATTATCGATTCTGTTGCAACTATACCGTGACATAGTTCGCCCCTAATTAGGGGTGGTTTAAGTCATCGCTTCGGCAATTTTCACCTACTCTCGAGAATATAGTCCTCTGACACGCCGCAAGTTTCGTCGCGAATTATATAAATGTTCGTAACGATTTAGCTTCTTGCTCTTTTAAAATCTCGAAGAGCGATCCAAAAAATTTTGGTACACCCTGTAGCACGTTTCTGTACGCTGCGAGCGACGTCGCTTAACCGTCAACGTTCGTAAATTTTCAGAAAATAAATTTCCATCGTCGCGAGACGCTCGCGCGGTTCGCGACCGCGGCGAAATGTCTTCTCGCCGCGATGTACCGGGTGTCCCCGTAGAAACGCGCGCGGCCGACTAGTCGGAAATCAATTTGCAAGAGGGGGGGCGGGGAGGGAGCGCAGATTCCCGGGGATGATAAATAACGGCCGTGTCGAGCGAAACGTAACCATCGCTCAGCGATAATGCCGTTCCGCGTAAGTAGGATGTAACGATTGCATAAAAGGCTCGCCGTCTCCCTCCCCGATATGAAAGCCCGATGATGCGCAGAATTCGCGTTACGACGATCTATCATTGCGCCGCTTCTGAATGCCCTGTATCTGTACAACGTTCATATAAAAACAACATCAATCTTCAATACGCCGGTGCATTGATACCGCGGCCTCGAGAAATGCATCCTGCATTACTAAAACACTGCGTTACCCGCTCCCCGTCTCTGTCAAAAAATCGAATATCCTGGACGTCGCTCTCTCTCTCTCTCTCTCTCTCTCTCGCTCGCTCGCTGGCGCACCATCTGCGCAATTTTACAGAATTTCGTCGATTATTTATCTCGCCTCTTTTTCAAATGTCCTTTAGAGATTACCGCAATCCTGCGTTGAAACGCGCACATTGCACAGAGGAAAGAGGAATGGTTTACTATGGCATTTTAGAATTATTGATCCGGATAAATTATTATATATGAATTAAAGGAGCAGCGAATTTAATAAAAACAAGTCGTTTGTTGATAACTATTTCCAATCCACGTGAGAAGATCTCAAAGCTGCGCTAATATTACCATGTCGGAAGAATGCGCTTATTAACAGGATTGCGTATCAGCAATCGCCATGTTTGCAATTTTCGAAACACCGAATTCCAAAAATTACGCTCTGTTAGAAAAAAGATTAACAATTTTTCTGAAAAAAAGTATCGCATCGCTATCTTCTTTCTTTCTCCTGAAAAGAAATCCTAAAGTTGCCTAACTTCTGTCACGTCAGCAGAATGCACTTACCTACACTGTTTTAAATTATCGACTACCGCACTAACAATGTAAAGAATTGCAAACTGGAAAAATTACGTTTTATCACAGAAGAGATTAACAATATTTCTAGAAAAAGCTACACGTCCCTATCTCCTTTCCTTTTCTTAAAACAAATACTTAAAGTTATCCAACGATATCCGCGCGATATCCAAAAACTACCCTTACAAACAATAGCCACGTTTCGAAATTTTCGAATTGAAAAAATTAAGGGCTTCCGCGGAGAATATTCGCAGCATGCCCGCGCCCCGAAAAATCCGCAGATTCCGTCCGCGATCGAAGCCCGCGAATTTTCCAGGAGGCCGGGGTTCTCCCCTTTAAACGGCGCTGCGATAATCGCGGGCCGGCGCAACCCACCCCTTCCTCGTTTCTCTTCTATTTATCTTATTTTTTGCGGAGCACCGGTCCAAGCGACTCCCAGCACCGAGTGAGTAATTATTCAAACAAGTAGAGTTGCGAACCGCCGCTCGCGTCCCTATCGTCCTGCCAGCCCTGTTCGGTGGCCGGAGGGGGGTTGGTGAATTCGGTGGAACGGAACCGCCGTTGCGGGGGGATGCCGGGACGTCTGAGTTGTATATAGGCAAACAGTGGCGCACACGTGATAAAGTTGGAGGAAGTAAGTTACAGTTATACCGGCTAACCTCGCGAATGAAGAGTTATGCCGCACCGGGCCGCCCCCGCGAGCCCCTCCGCGAGCGACTTACAGACTAGCTCAGCGGGGATTAAAACACCGGAGCCGCTCCTTCGACGGTGGCGGCCATGTTAGCCGCGATAAGACCGCCGGAGGCGCATGCAAACAACGTCGTAACGTCTTCCCGGCTCCCTGGGACCCCGTGCCCCCGGTCCCATGGAGTTCGACGTGGCGGCTTTTGGACCCAAGTTAGGCCACTCGTGTTTCATTAATATCCGCGATACCGTTCGCGATAAAGAAAAATTGGTCGAATGAGAATTATACTGTTTTTTATAGTTCCATAGTTTGATGGAGCTTGTAGTTTTATAGGAGTGGAGATGGATAGGTTATAGATAGAGGTTAGGGAGTTTTATTATAGGAGTTTGTATGGATCAGTCGATACTGTCACGTATTCTTTATAGAAAAGTATCGAGTCACTGCGTTGACAGTGTTCCTTGATGAGATAGAGATAGTTAGTTAGAGGGTGGTTTTCTAAAATCGAAGATATCTCAGATTAGAATTATTATCTATTTATGACGAATAATGCAGTTAACCTTCATTTCCTTAAAAATCAAAGTTCTGCTAATTAAGACATATAAAATGACTATCACTCCCAACGCGTCTAAAGAATTCAAAATCCAAGGTAAAAGTCCTGAAACAATTCGGAACAATTTTATATATCGTCCGATTGAATTTTCGTGGTCGAATTGAATTTTTGATGGTTGTTAAGTATGTTAATAGCGACGTAAATGCACGCGAGTAGGCAATGGGGATCGACAGCCAGCGAAAGGGGATTCGACAGGCTGGAACGAGTAATTGCCTTGTTGTCGGGTGTCCCGGGGCGCCGCATTGTGTCAGCGTCTTACTGTCCCGACCCTGGTTCCTCAAGATTAACGGTGTAACATGCTAATTAGGACTCTCACGGCGAGAAGTCCGGCTCAGTGGCCGGCCGGTGATCTGCTCCGGCTTTGGACAGTGGCACGCAGTCGACACGGCCCCGCTCCGTGTATATTACCGAACAATAAGCCATTGTCGGCGGACCGACGTAACCGTTTCCACAAGCGGAGCCTAACCTGGAACCCCAAACCGTGATCGGAGTGCCCCTTTTGTCTCTTTGTCTCTCGCACGATGTCGACCCGGCGACGTTTCCCCGACAATGATCTCCGTTTTTTCTGCTCTCGCTCTCCGTAACCCAGTTTGCGATCGTTCGTAATCTATCAGGGCGTCCCATAAGATTTTTCCGCGCCACGCTATGAGTGACTCTAAGTGGCTGCTTTTATGCCACCGGCACCATGAACATATGAGCCGTTCAGTGCACACATCGACTAACTCCATAAAACAAAAAGTCGAGAAACGCGATGAAATCATGTACATTGATTTTTAAAATTCCTGTTATAACATAGATTCACATATATAATGTAGAATGAATAAATACAGATATAGCTTTCATTTAGCGTATAATTTAATGTATAAAATTAATATTATTTGATGTATAAAATTAACAAGAAAGAATAGCCAAAAAAAAAAAGAAAAAAAAAATTTTGCCGTTTAATGGTGTTAATCTTTATTATTCAGGAAAGTTATTATAAATATAAAAAGTTATGACTATACCAAGTGCTTTGACACTTAAATTTAAGATTTTTCAAAAAGTGGAGTTAATCGATGTGTGCACTGGGCGGCTCATATCAAAAATCTTCGATATATTTAACATTCTTAGGACTACGGTACATAATTATTTAATCAAACTGGGGATCCAGTACTTAGACGGATATAATATTTCTGCAATCGAAGTTCGCTTATCAATGTCATAAAAAATGTTCGTAAGATTTCACTTATATTCTTATATTATTTATTAGATATTATATTCGAGAATGATTAATAAGTTCGTATTTGTCAGACGAGACGTGTTAAATTTTTGTATTCAAATTCAGCTCTCTGCTTACTTATTTAAATTGTATATCTAGAAGATGGAATTTATTTGAATTCGATTCACTTTCGTATTACAATGATCAGATTTTGAAAACAACATTTGATCTTATGCAGAAGTACAGACTAAATTAATCTTGGTATATAAGAATTTATTGCATGATTTCCGTTTTAATTTAATATGGATTTAATGGAGATTTATCTCGGTTGATTACATGTACATGTAATTTATGTGCAGTTGCAGTTGCATATAATTATGCAGCTGCAGTTGCATACAATTATGCATTCGCGTATCGTAGTCCTGTAGAATTTATCGCCGATTTTTAACGATATCACAGACGTTTTTCAAACGATTTCACGCATTTTCGTCGCTGTTATGCAGCCGCGGGTTCGGCCAGAAGTGCAATAAGCTGCAACCGAGGATGCAAATGCTCCTCGCAATGCATACTTAATCACGAGAAGCTTCGGGAACCGTATGAATAAAAATATCGGCCATGAATTCGCCCATGAACGTATCTGATTTAATTCGAAAGCGCCGGAAGTAATGCGGGTGCAGCGACTTGGGATGCGGAAATGCAAAAATGCAATTTTGAAATGCAAACGTCTGTTGCGTTCCGGGGTTGATCGAGCCTAATGAAAGCGGTGCGTGCATCGCGCGAGTCCGTTCGGAAAATTAGACTTGCCGTTCTCCGAAACCGGTTGAAATTTAGAAATGCAACGAAATGCATTTTGCGGGCAGGTAACACGGAGTGAACGGCAAACGCGCGATGATCGATTGCGTGCGATTCGCTTGCCGCGCGGCAGCGAATGGAAGACAGAGAATACTGCATTGACAAATTCGAGGGGAATCGTTGACAAGAACGTCGCCATTGTTTTATCGTACGGTGTATAATAATGTAATTATGTGACAATAACACATTGTACAATATAATGATCAGCGGCACGCGGAACGACGCTCATGAAAATTCATTAGCCACATTAATCAACGCGTACGAAACACCTAGTACAAAAATACGTATGGAAATCGTTTTTATAAAACGTGCAAACAATCCCTGAAAATACGCGAACAGATATTCGGACAATATTCTGCTAGCTGAATTACATAAAAAAATAACGCAATATCTGTTCCATTGAATCATAAATCCCAAAATCTACAGATTCATAGATCCGTAGATTCGTAGACTTATAGATCCATAAATGTATAAATCCTTAGACATATGGATCCATGGATTCTTCGATCTATTGATTCGTGGATCAATAGATCCATAGATCCATAGATCGACAGATTCATAGATCCATAGCTCAATAGATCGATAGATTCATAGATCCATCGATCCATAGATCAATAGATCATAGATCAATAGATCATAGATCAATAGATCCATAGATTCAAAGATACATAGATCAATAGATCCATAGATCAATAGATTCATAGATCCATAGATTCATAGATCCATAGATCCATAGATCCATAGATCCATAGATCCATAGATCCATAGATTCATAGATCCATAGATCAATAGATTCATAAATCCGTAGATTCATAGATCCGTAGATTTATATACCTACAGATCTATAGATCCGTAGATGCATAGACCTATAGATCCATAGATCAATAGATTCATAAATCCGTAGATTCATAGATCCGTAGATTTATATACCTACAGATCTATAGAACCGTAGATTTATGTACCTACAGATCTATAGATCCGTAGATGCATAGACCTATAGATCCATAGATTCATAGACCTGTAAATGCATAAATCTAAAAATTCATAAACCTGTATCTCCATAGACCTATAGATTCCTAGATCAAGAGCTCAACAGATCACTATATCTACGGATCCTTAGATTCATAAATCCATAAATGCGTAAATATGAAGAAATGCATACAAGATGCACACTCCAATACAGTTTGCAAATTCGATTGAGAACGGTTACGGTTTTAATGCGTCGCTCCAAAATGGCCAGGGCTAAAACAGCGGAAATTTCGAGAGAACGAGAGAAAACGAAATAGAAAGAGTCAGAGAGGAAGAGAGGGAGAGAGAGAGAGAGAGAGAGAGAGAGAGAGAAGCGACACGGTGAGATGCAACGGATATAAACGAGAAACGAGGCGACGCCGGAATCCGATTTGACGCTCGAAAATGCTTGTCCGCTGTTGCATGTGTAAGCACGTAAGCCGGCTATATCATCGGCCGGTTTTCCGAGGGTCTTTTGAAATTTACATTGACGTATTAAATCATATTGAATTATGCAGCATCACGTAATTCCGCGCGATCGTTCTGGGTCACCGTCGCCGACGCCGCCGCCGCCGTCGCGCGGAGCCGAGCCGAGCCCGCGCGCGCGCTGCGTTTGCATAAATGGAGCGTGAAATGGACGCGCCGCACGTGGACGGTTTAGGAATGTCTCGAACCGGTGGCATTAGAACCCCGAACCGCTGTGCAGAGCGCCCATTGTTTCACCATTGTTCCGTTTTGCGGCTGCAGTTCCCCTCGCAATCGATATTTTTACGGATTTCACGCTTTTTTCGCTCGTTATCCGTCGTCGTTGTTGCAATGCAACGGTATAACAAGGTTCTAAGACACGCCGTAAACGAGGAAATTAAACTCGAAATTGCTCTGAATAATTGGATGATAGAATTCAATTTGTGTGCACTTTTACATTCGATAGTCTGACCATCGATGCTCAACCATTTTTTATAATGCCGAGGTTATGTTAAGAAGCTTTCAGGAGAATGAAATCATTTTTCCAATGCAACTTTCATTCTAATTACTCGAAGAATGCAGTTTGTATGCACTGTTGCACTTGGTTTCCTAATCATTGGTGTGGCACAATTTTCCATAATGTCAAGGCTGCGTTAAGAAGCCTTCAGAAAAATGAAATAATTTCTCCACTGCAATTTTTATTCTACAACCACCCGAAGAATGCAGTTTATATGCACTTTTTCATTCGGTAGCGTGACCATCGACGCACCACACATCTTTTATTATGTGGAGGCTATGTCGAGGAGCCTTCAGGAAAATGAAATAGTTATTCCAATGCAACTTTCATTCTAATTACTCGAAGAATGCAGCTTGTACGCACTTTTGCATTCGGTAGTCTGACCATCGATGCTCTACATTTTTTCATAAAGTCAAGGCTACGTTAAGAAGTCTTCAGAAAATTGAAATAATTTCTCCAATGCAATTTTCATTCTAATTACTGGAGGCATGCGGTTTGTGCGCACTTTTGTATCCAATATCAGACTAATATTTGAAAAAGGTTCAGGAGAATTTACGGTCTTCAGAGAAACGTTCTTATTAAAAGGGAACATGACTTCTCCCGATTTCAGTTGTTCTAATTAATAAAGAAATGCGGTTTCTGTGCACTTTTGCTTCGAGAAACGCATTTCCTCTCGCAATACTCGCTTTCGCGAAATGTTTAAAAAGCTCCGTATTCGTTCTCAGACGCAACGGAAACGTAATACAGCCGCGGATGAGAACGAACATGATCTTTTCCTACTGGGCATGACAATTAATTAGTTTGCAAATGCGCGTAAACGAGTATTCCGGAATACAACCGGCACGCGTTGGAGCATTCTACATTGAATGCGTTTGTGCTTGTAATGACACGTAATAAAAGGTAATTACGACGTATCGGGCGTTTCTGATAACGTATCGCCGCGAAATGATAATTGTCTAATTGGTCGTAGACGCAGGGGGGGGGGGGGGGGGGGGCGCCCGTGGGCCGCCACTGATTTAATCAAGAATTTTACCTGAGTAATTAAGGGCACTAATACGCGGGGAAATGGAAGGGGGCTAATGCCCCCGTTGTCGAGCCGTGCGCGCCCCGGGAGAAAGAAAAAGGGTTGAACAAAACCTGTTAGCTGCTAATTAAATTTTGCAACACTTTCATTGCGCCCGGCGAAAAAGAACGCCGCGACGCGAGAACGCAAAGCGCACTTAATGAGCTGACTAATGAAATAACGATTGTATTATTTATTATCAACCGGGCGTGCCTGCGAACGCCGTCCGCTACCGGTATTAAATTACCAAGTAGAGCAGTAAAACCAATCGAACCAAATAAATGAGAGCCGAATCAAAATTCAACGAATCGCTGCCGTGTTCGGTGGCGCCGCTCGATCGTATCACCGCGGTGCATCGAAAATTATTTAAGCGCGTGTAAATGTTCGAGATGTTATTGGGAAATGTATCGGTGCACTCGGGAAGATTTGCAGAAATTTTCTTGGTGACACACGATTCGCCTGGCTTTCTTAATTATTCCGTAGAAAAATCGACGAAGTTGACGTGATTTAATCAGAATGGTTATTGGTAGTGCATTGGTCGCTTTGGAAATTGTTAAAATTCGTTTAAATTCTTGGAATATTATTGTCAAATATATCGCTGCATTCGGGAGAGTGTAAAGAATTTTTCTAGGTGAAACACAACTTTCTGACTATCCTAGTTACCGCGTTATAAAATCTCGAAGGTGAGAATTTAATGAAAAATGGTTATCGGTAGCGCGCCGGTCCCTTTGGAAATTGCTTAAACATATCCAAATGTTCAGAATCTTATTAAAACATGTACCAATGCACTCGGGAGAGTGTAAGGAACGTTTCTATTCCACAAACAATAATCCAGCTTTACCAATAATCGCTCGAGAAAATCACAAAGATGAAAATTTAGTAAAACCGACTACGGTGATGTACTCAATCGCTGGAGAAATTGTTTAAATAAATATAAACGTTCACGATTACGTTACCAAAATGTTCGCGAGTGTATTCGGTCGAGCGTGCAGAGTTTTTCCAGGAAGTAACATCAATGCCGCTTTTACGGTCGCCGCGCGCAAGAAACTCTCGAAGCCACTATTGGTAAACGTTCGTCCATCTGAATTCACGGAATGAAATATCGTGTCCAATTTATCCTGGCGTTCTTGCGCGGCGTGTTCGCAATTATGCTTTTTATTACAATATATTACGCGTTTCCCCGTGACGCGGTTTCTTGTTACGGGGGTACCAACGTTAATTCGCCGAGCAATATAACAATTGTTCGGTGCGCCGATTAATTATGTTCGCTTACGTGCTCCGCCGCCGACGGAAACCACCATCGGTAACACGTAGTTTTCAACAGTTTTATTACAATTTCAATCGTATTGTTTATATTGTAATATGTAATATATTGTATATTATATACTATTAATTGTATTATAATATATAATACATAGTAGATTTAATCATACAGAATATTGTGAATAGTTGTATTCTAATCATGTGAATACGTTTAATATATTAAATATTTAATACATCAGTTATTAATATGGAATAATTAGTATATGATTAATATATCAAATATTAAGTGCTAAAAATATTAAATGTGGAAAATATTATATATTGGAGATATTAAATATAGAATATATTAAATATTGGAGATAATAAATATAGAATATATTAAATATTGGAAATATTAAATATAGAATATATTAAATATTGGAGATATTAAATATCTAATATATTAAATATTGAAAATATTAAATATCTAATATATTAAATATCGAATATATTAAATATCAAATATATTAAATATCGAAAATACTAAATATTGAAACTATTAAATATCAAAATTATTAAATATGGAAACAATTAAATATAAAAAAATGTTAAATATTAAAAAGACACATCAAACGTTAAATATAAAAAATATTGAACAAACGAAACGTTCACTCGAACATTAGATTTTGACTGTGTAAAATATCACCACATTCTAAAATTCCCATTAGACAGAAGAAAATGATGAATGTAGCATAATTTCGCTCTGCCAGCTCACGGCTATTCACCGTCATGTTTCCAGGATCGGTTAGGTGACTATCAATTTCTCCGCAGCTGAATTCCGCAGTCCAGTGTTCCACGCTTTTGTAATTATCGTGTAATTTGGATCGCATTCAGTCAGAATGAACTCGCTGTTTTTCCTCCTCGGCACTCTTCCCCTGTCTCTCCTACCCTCTCTCTCTCTCTCTCTCTCTCTCTTGCTCTCGTCCTCTCCTAGACGCTAGTTAAACTTTTATCGATAATCCTGGCTGCTGTCTGCACCCTCTGGGTAGTACTACTTTCAAGTTTAACGAAGCTTAATTGAAAATACTGACAGCCGAAGAAGTTATTTACTTGATTCTTCGGAGAGATTCTTCTTGCCGGTCTAATCTCGATCGGGAAATAGTCTATTTCATTAGCTAGCTATAGTAATTGGTAGACCGCGGTTCTTTATGCGAAGTCGCATCATCTCACTCTATTTATAAATATTCGAAGCGAGACGTAAGAACGGTAACCAAGATATTAAAGTTGCAAGTGAAATATAAAAATTAGAATCAAAGTATGAAAAGTATAATTAAAATATAGGAAGCTATGATTACGATATAAAGTAATCATTGTATTATGAAAGTGACCCTGAAATCATGAAAACAATAATTAAAGTGCGGAACTTATAATTAAAATGTGAAATTTGAAATTAAAATGCGAGATCTGAATTAAAATGTGCAATTAAAAATTAAAATGTCTGATTTAAAATTTAAAGCGTGCGATTTCATATTAAAATATAAAAGTTCGAGACCCGAACGATTAATTTCAGTTACAGAATGATAATAATAATTAAAAAGTATAAGTTAACATATGTTACAATAATTAAGGCGATATCAGCATAAATTAACATACGCAACGATAATAATTCCAACGAATAAATCCATATATTTCTAATAATAATAATAATTAAAACATACGAAATTAACATACATTATAATAATAATAATAATAATAATCGCAACGTGTAAATCAACATTCACGATACCAAATAATAATTAAAACGTACGGGCGAATAAATAAAGCTCTTCGATGATTCTAATTTTCGTGAAACGACCCACGGAGATCGCGAATTTTCCGGAAGATCCGCAGTTTAATAATTAGTATAGTTGGATAATGCCTTTTTTAATGCGGAGGTAGAATGGAAAGGAGGTGGGAAACCCTCGAGGGACCGGTCGGCGGAGATTTTAAGGGAGATTGAAATTTCTTAGGAACTCTTTGACGCGCTGGAAGTCGAGATTAGTCGGCGGCATTAATTTTCTGTCACGTTCACGTCATAGATTTTGCTACGGCCGGTTCGTGAGCTGCAGAACAGGATCGTAAATTCGTGGGAATTCCGGCGCCCTTGCTTGAGAACATCGCGGAACCGTTCGTACCGGCATTTTATTGCCCCAGGGGTGAGATAAGAGATAGCTGGAGATTATGTATTTCACGGCCCTTGGCCTCTCTCTCTCTCTCTCTCTCTCTCTCTCTCTCTCACTCACTTTCCCTCTCTTTACGGAAGCGTTCCGCTACGGTTTTTTCCCGCGATGTACCGGCCGGTTTGCAACCGGAAGATCACCCGAGCTTCGCGGGATAATCTCCAGACTCGCTTTATCGCCGGGTCGACGCCTATGGATTAATTAACTTCGATTCGTTCAAATCACTCGAAACACGATTTCGAGATGCGTGGCTACGAAACGATGGTTGTCGCAGCCGCTGTTTCGGATACTTTTACATGAGAAAAATACTAGTCGTTAGGAGAAGAGCTAACAAATTTAATGAAAAAAATTGCATTTTTCTATTTATTTTTGTTTCATATGGAAAAATTACCGAAGATGGTACAATGTTCTGAAAACGTGCATGTTCTGTGTTCTTACAGTGTCGTCAAAAGATATGCACCTCTTTTGCCATTGATAAATTTTTCGTATAAGAAAATTACCTAGCGTTAGAAGAAGAACTAACGAACGTAACCTACAAAATTGCAACTCCGTATCTGTTTCTGTTCGAACTGAAAAAATTCGTAAAGGCGCAACTTTTGACAAAAACGTGCACTTCTCACATTCTTACAGTGTTTCTTACATGAAAAGGTAAGCACCACTTCCGCCATTTCTGAATTTTCCGCATAATAAAATTACCTGGCATTAGACAAAGTATTAACAAACATAACCTATAAAATCGCGTCTCGATATCTATTTCTATTCTGACTGAAACAAAATCCTAAATACTGGCAGCCTTCGACTGAAAACGTGCACATCTCGCGTCTCACACTCTCATGAAAAAATCTACCTCTTCCGACATTGCTAAATTTTCGACATACGAAAATTACCTTCCATTAGACAAAGGACTGACGAACTGAACCCAGTAAACCGCACCCCCGGTGTCTCATTTCATTCGCCTTGAAAAAATTCGCGAAGGAGCCGCGACTTCCGTAGGTAGACGGTCGCGTCGAGTCTAGTTCGAGTCCCGGCCTCGAGACTGTTCTCTTCGAAATGAGAAGCTACGGTAATCCGTGCATAGCAGGGATAAAGTATCGCATGGTTGTTAGCATTATCACGAGGGGAATTCGCCGGAGAGGGAAATAGAGAGCTGGGAGGGGAACGGGGACGAGCGAAAGCAGCTTTTATCGCCTCCCGAACAGTTAGGAATTCTTTTCGAAAAAGTTCTCGCTTGGGAAAGTTTGCTGTGTGCCGGGCTCCGAGGCTAGAATATCCCGAAGAAAAACGGGATTGTTATATTCACCGATACACAGGCTACGTATTGCCTTGAGAAATTTATCGAAACTTTCGATAGCCCCCCCCCCCCCCCCGTGCCACCACCGCCGCCGTCGCCGCCGCCGCGGCGCTCGAATAAAACGACAAAAGCGCGCGTGGCAGAAGTTAGCCGACTCTGGCACGTATCGACTTTGATTCGAGATATCGCGAAACTCGCCTTTTCATCCCGACGAATGTCCCCTATCGGAACCATAAACGTGACAAAATCGCGACCATAAACGTCGCCGTTCCGGATTCAAATTTGAATAACGCCGAAACCGCGTACGCCTGCGATTCCGCGAACGGTCCTCTGCCCAGAGAACATTTAATCCGACCGGTGTTCCTGCTTCGAAAAATTTGAGCGTACGTTCGAAAACTCGGCCGAATCAATGCGGAAAGTTTGAACATTATTGCCGCCATAGTTCTTTCTCGCCGGCCGGATATTCCTTGCTGAGTTTCAACAGCTTAGAAATACCCTACATACGCAAGATCGGCAATTTATTAATAACTTTTAATTTAATGGACGAAGTACGCTTGGAAAAATTATTACACGTTGTTGAAACATCGAAGAATAGTCTGGAAAAAATTTTAGAACGATCGGAGCAACAATGATTTTTTTATATATCAATTAATCGTACAGCGACGACACGGATTCGAAACGACTGTGAACAGCGCATGCAATTCCAACATAACTTTCGATTGGATGGGTATTGAGAGATAGGAAAAATCATGCATATTGCTCAAACATTGAGAAATAAGCTCAGAAAATTTCAGAACGTTAGCTGCAGTGGTTACATTTAACTTTAAACAATTTCGTATGAAGATTCAACGAGAGTAGATCTGACAAGACGTCCTCTATGCACGCATTTCCGGCCATAACTTTGAATCGAACGAACATTAGGGCTCGCAAAAATTACTGTATATTCCTCAAACTTATATAAACAAATAGAAAGAGTTACTAAAGGCTGGTCGCAGCGGATTCTTTTTAATCGCCGAATTTTGTAGCGATATTACAGGAAGGCTTTGTTAGGGGACAGATCGTTACGTGAATTCGCGGTGTTCTTCCCGTTATGGTTGCCGGCGGTATGAAAAACGCGACCGTCTAATTAGATATTGATGATCCGTAACGATGTCTCCGAGGTTCCTTGAGCCGGCCGGAATTCGTGGGAGATTTTTATGGCAATTTCGAGGTATCGAACGGTCGTAAATTACGGCCCTGGGAAGAGAAACGATAATCGCGACGTCGTAAATCCCGCGAACCTCATTTCCCAGGCACTTATATCTGTCACCTAATACATTTCTCCGGGGCCATTAACGCGGGCCGCGCGATTCTTCGCGTATATTATCTCGTGACAATGTATCAGCCGGCGTCCTCCTCCGGGGCCGCCTGTCAGGCCCAAAAATGATCGTCCCACGCCCTGAAAACACTGCGGATTTAAGTCCTCACCTCTACCAGTTATTCACCTAGGATAATTCTATAAACCATACAGAATATCGTGCCGTATACTTCAACAACATTGTGCAACACCCGCCTTACAATAGACCATATCATTACACATTGCAGTAAATTCAATAGATTCAGGCTACAGAACAACATTAAACCAATCTTAAATGACAACCTAAAGAGCCCCAAAACAATCAATAATTTACTCAAGTATTTAAAAGAAATCAAAATGTACAATGAACTGTAATCCCTTTATGTCGTTAATAACCCACCAGTGGTTGATGCGACAATAAATAACTAATATAAAAAAAAAAACATTGCGATCGTTTTCATTTGTTTAATTAATTTGTTCAACGAGCGAGACGCGACGAGTTCCCTCAAATTTCAAGCTTTACGATTTTATACTGCAATTACTGCCACAGTTATATAAATGATCTTTATATACAAAAATTCAATAGACTCTCCTGAATAAGTACGTATATTTTTTAATAATATTACGAAGACTTAAACTTGTTGAAATAATTTTTAATCGAGGAACGCTCCGTATGTTAGTCACATAATTTGAAACGATTTTATCTTCTGATTTTTGTTCGTATGGAAATTAGAAGAGCTACGACTACGCAATTTAGCTGAAAATATTCCCTAGACTCTCCAAAATACTGTAATACAGATTTTATCAACATTTGTGTTATTTGAATACGTTTAAAAAATTCTTTAATCAAATGCTATATTATTCGCCACGATTATTATCGAATACGAAATTTGCGATTTTCTCGCGCCGAAACTACAAAAGCTACGACAATGAAATAAACGTCAAGAAATTCTCTGAACTCTCCCGAATACTATAATATATAGTTCATCGACGTATCGGGCACTCAAAGGTGTTTAAAGAATGTTTTCATCGAGTCACGCGCGGGTGAAAGAATGCGAGCGTGAAAAGTTGCCGGTAGGCGTTTAATCAGACTACCACGGGAATTAGTATGAAACGCGGGCACAGCGGCGAGGTAAATGGATGCGGAAGCAACTCGGCCGGCAAGTTTTTCAAAGTCCAGATACAGGGGATTTCTGTGGAACAGCCCCGGTAACCAAAGTTCACGTTAGTCAGGGCGTCGAGCACAATCACCGTAGTTCGCGATTATCGCGAAGAAAGAACAACTCCGATGGAAGTAATTAATCCTCAAGGTCCTCGCCTAGATTCCCGCTGGTGAACTTCGCGGCGGGGCGAGAGACTTCCATTCAGCGGGCACGAAGTTTCCCTTACACGACCGTGCCAGCCGGCCCTTACAAATCCGGTTCGCCCGGCCTCGCATTAATTACACACACGCATCAACGGGGATCATTAGCTGCTGATGTCTTCAGTCAGACGCGAGAAAGGCCCTCGAACCACCTTGTCGGCTCTCAAGCCCGTTCGAGATTAATTTCAACCTCTCCCCCGCCACCCCCGCCGCCCTCGTGCTAAACCATTCCCCCCGCCGTGAACCGGGCCAGACCTCGCTCTACTTCCGAATTTTTTTTTTCCCCACGCCGAACAATCGAGCGAACGTTTTGCAAAACAAAATTCTGTCACGTGCAAAATCATGCTAGCAACGTACACGATTTTTACCAGAATTTTCTGCACACCGTTGCATCGGATAAAACGCGGTCTCGCTGATTAGCAAATCGGAAGAATTATCTCGTTCGAATTGTTTGCAACAGCGTTAAAAAAATCGCGAGCAAAAATCTGAAAAAAAATCTGCACACACGTGCGCGATCGTGTTTGCAACACGTGCGACTATTTTTCAGAATTCTCACACGCGACCGTGCAGAAAATATGCGTCGAAACTGGATCGACGACGAGCAATTTGTAGATACGCGGAAGAGCAAGTCGAGCCATTCTGCGGGCGAAATTCAATGTTCGCGGGAACGTTGGTCGTCGGAAAATTGTCGGAAAATTCGGGAAATCGTAGGTCGAAGGAGGACAGGACGCGCGAGCATTTTGTCGCGATCATTCGCGCAAAATGGCGGAACGAAAGTTGCGGGAGAAGTCAGCGATCGAGTAAGTAATGATTCGCAAAGTTTCGGCGTTTCCTCGGTGATTTCCATTCATTGGGCGAAGTTTCGGTAATAGAGGATGATCAGTGAGGTGAACAGAGGCCCTCCGTGTCCCTCCCCCGCCCCTGCTCGCCACCCTCGCTCGCCTCCTCCTCCGCCCCCACTCCGCGGCGGAAGTTTAATCTTCCTTTTTAGTTCCCTTAGTTCTTTCGAGCTACCCTTACGTAGCCCGCCGTCAGAGACCGGCTCTCTGTCGGAGCTATTTTAATGGCAGAAATAATGATTGAACATTACGGTAACGGTATTTAACTTCTCCCGCGTAACGGCCGCGCCGGTGGGAGCGAGCCGTTAGAGATGAGAAAAGTTGAAATGGGAAATGGAATTGGATGCATAACCCAGCTGGCTGGCTGGGGGGGGGGGGGGAGGGAGGTGATGCAAGGAAAACCTGAACCCGCGCCGCGCCGGTTCGCTTTCCACCGTCTTCCCACCTTTATTCTCGTCTGTCACCTCGCACCTTCTTTCGATCTTTCTGCAGCTTGATCCTTCCGTGGCGTCATCGTCAACCCGCCACGCCACCCTTCTCACCGCCCTTATCGATCCGCTTCGACCACCTCCCCGCGCGACATCGACTCGATCTCCGGCCGCCCCGACTCGATCTCACCGACCCCCCGAATTCTTTGGAAATTGCGAATTTCTCCACGGAGAACGGAAACCGATTTACACTCGCGGCTTTTTCCACCGTGTTTGCCAACGCCACCGCTGATAGGGAGTAATTTTTTTACGTGCCGGATTTCAACGCGTCGACCGCGGTAATTGTTTCTTCGACGATCGTTGGTTGGAGCGGTTTTACCGGTCGGTCGATCGTCCAAGCAACTTTGCGAATTTTTCTCGCGCGGAAAGAAAGTAGATATTGGTGTGAAATTTTTTTGAAAAATTTCTTGGTCTTTTGTTTAAGTATTTACAATTTTCTGGAATCAGGGAATTTTAAAATGGCGGTCGTGATAATTATTTCTTTAATGCTTATATTTAGATATCTTCTGCTATCGCTGAAGACCTATGATTAGCACAAATTTATAAATTTTTTTAACATGTAAAGACCATAGATATCGGTATAAAATTTTTTCGAAAAATTCGTTAGTCCTTTGCCTAATTAATCATAATTTTCTGAAATCGAAGATCTCAAAATGGTGACCACCATTTTGTTTTCTTGCCTATATATAAATATCTTCTACTTTCATCGAAGACCTGCAATTAGCGCAACTTTATGAATTTATCTAACATAAACATAAGACAGATCTCGCATAAATTATTTTCCAAAAAGTTCGTCGATCCTTTGCTTAACTAACCATATTTTTCTAGAACCGGTAATTTCAAAATGGCGACCGTGACAGTATCCTCTTTCGCTAGGAAGAATCGTTTGGTATCGGCAGGATAAAAATGCGATTATGCCACTGAAGATGAATAGAACGGCGGGCAAACAAATTCTCTGGATCAATCAGCTGATCTCGATCAACAGACTCGCATTTGCATTGATTAGCGGCCGGTTATTTGCGGGAGAATCGCGTGTAATTGCGGGATGGATGCCCGCTGACCGTGAGCCCCGACTTTTCGCTTCTCGCCGGATCGCGGTCGCTTTCAATTAAGCGACTCCGGGGGAGCAATTCTCATTTCGGCTAATTACTGCGACTACCGTGTATAAATTCGCGAAATTTTCGCCGGCCGCGCCGCGCCGCGCCGAGAAAGCAAACACCGTCGGGGAGTCCTTTCGATCGGCCCTGATGAAGCCGGGGCCACCCCCCCGCTTCTTCATTACCCTTTCGGTTTCCTTTTTCTCGGCACCCGTCGCCCCCTCCTCCCGTATTTGTCTTTTATCATTAGCTCGTTTCTTCGTCCCCGTTTCAAAGTCTATAGAAAGTGAGGTAATTTGGAAAAGTTGCACGCCGCTCCGTAATCAGTTTTCTATCCGCGTTTTCCCCTGATTTACTTCTTAAATCCTCCGCCGGGCACCGCGCCGTCGTCTTGGCCGGCCGACGTATGAATCGGTCCGTTAACGAGCCACGTAACCGCCGCCTTCAATTGTTCGTTGCTTTGATTAATTGTACCAACGATACGCAGAGTTTTTCATGGAAATATCACACCGGCGAACTTTGTCAAAATTTTTCTTTTTTTCTCATTAATTAAATGAAATATTAATTTATGATATTAAACAATGAATATTGTTGTTGAAAAAATTCAGGGTTACAGTGGAAACCTTGTAGATTAATATGAAAGAAACCTCATCTCGATACGACGTATAGTTATCGAGATAAAAATTCGCAAGTGCGAGTACGTTTGTGATAGTAAAATTTTTGGCGATTCGAAAAATGGTGAATTTTTGATAGTGTGTAATTTGACAGCGAGACTGAAGTCGACGAAGTGATGACTGAAACTCCCCTTAATTAAGGATGCTTTAAATGATAAAATCATTCTTCGTTTTTGTCGAATGCGTCGATATCGATATGGAAAAACGATTTTTAACTGGCCTAGATCGGGATATGATAACATCGAACGTTTAGGATTGTATTTCTTCACTATTATACCATTACTGTAAAAATAATTTATCGACAGTACAAAAACTCTAGATAATAGATCAATCCTTCCTGGTTACAACAAAAAAAGAGCCAAGAAGATCGGTCAAATAGTCTCCGAGATAAAAATTCACAACTACAAGTTGTCTTTACGGCGAAGCCTAAAGTTGCAAAAATTTTTTAAATTTTACTTCTGTTCTTTGGAAATATTTTTCAATTAGACGTGCATATGTGTCTTTTTTTACCATTTCAATATTGTTCTAAAATTATTTCTGCAACTCCTGATTCGTCGGTTGGCAGTTAATTTTATTTTAATGAGTGTCGCTAATAACTTATTTTTTTGGGGGGGACACTTGGCTAAAACGTTTCGCCTGCTGTTCTTACGGTTTTGTTTATTACGCGGTGTGTTGCGTGGTTAAAAAGGAGGCCAATTCGGATAGAGGAGCCTAACAGAACCGCCCCGGTTCCAATTAAGCAAGCAATACACTGCCAGGCAATTTCAATCGTCGTTTCAACCAATTACTACCATCGGCCGTAAATCCCCTATATTTTCCGCCGTTGAAGTAGGAAAAACAAGAAATAAATTCAATAGAATTGTCTGCAACAGAGGCATTCGCCGCGCGTAATGAAATTCGCTTAAAATTATCGAGAGTTACAGCCTCGATTCATTCGTGCTCTCGCGGCGCAAAAAAATTCCCAAAGGCGTTCGAAATTATTAGATCACTCGACCAGTAACCATTTCCGAGGTTCGAACAATCCGTCATAAAAACCGCAATATCCATTTTCTCGCAATCTAAAAAATTCCAGCAAACTGTCAAAATATCAACGAAATTTTGCAATAAAATTTAAAAAAAAAAGCTTTTCTAGTTTTGCTGCAAAAAAAATCGCAAAGTTGGTTAAAATAATTCAGCAGTATAGAAAGCTCCATTTTGGAGACTATACTTATGCGATCGTGGCGAACGCCATTTTCATTTTCCCGTTATAAGAAAATTCGTCTATATAATTGAAAATGCGGCAAAATTTTCTACTAAAGTCGCATTGCAAAAAGTGTCCTAGTTTCTACGTGAAAAAAAATTAGAAGTTGATTAAAAAATCTCAGCTGTGTAGAAAGTTTCGTTTTCAAGACCGCGCTTTTACAATCATGGCAAACGCCATCTTGATTTCTTGGATATAAGAAAATTCGACTACACAGTTGAAAATGCGGCAAAATTGTTCACCAAAGTCGCGTTCCAATAGGTCACGTAGTTACCGCGCAATGAAATCACAAAGTTACCTCAAAACGTACGATTCCATAAAGGGTAGTTTTTCAAGTATATGTCAAGTTCCAGGCTAATTCTGAACGGTGATGGGATAAAATTGCCGATCCGCCGGTGGTTATAGAAGGGTTCGGAGTTTAGGGTATTAGGCGTAATGCCGGTGACTCGATATCCGTGATCCACATCGCCGCGAATTGATCGATGATCACGGTTGGCAGTCTGGTTCTAATGGATATTAACGCCGGAGATCGCGCGGCGTTCATCAAAGGCGCCATCGCGAGCAATTTTCTTGGGGGAATGTTTACGGGTTAAGGTCGGTAGGGGATCGAAATGAATATTAATGCCCCAGAAGTTTCGCTAAAACAGAAATATCGACGTCAGGAGGCCGGCCGATCCGAGCCGGCACGGTCCGCGTCGACGGCAACTTCAGGAATATCAATCGACCGACCACCCATCACCGGTGCAAGGTGAATATGGAAAATGCTCCGCTCCGCCAGTATAAAGTATCGTCGATATCGATCTCTCGATCGGCAGGCATCGAGAAAAAAAAAATCCAAACAACCCCGGTCGAACACGAAATTTGTATTCCGTTAATTGAAATCGCCGCGCGGCAACTAATTAAACGGGAGGCAAAGCCGCGCAACGAAAACTCGCTGCTCGCCGAAAAAATTGATCCGCGCTCCCTGAAATTGTTTAAACATTCGCCGCGTTGTATTTCGTTTTAATATCCCTTAATTATTTGCTTACGACTCGTCGGTTGTAGTTTCCAAGGGGGGGGGGGGGACACTTTACGATTCGTCGGTTGCGAAGCAATTAATTATACTGTACGACTTAGGTGAAAAATTGGAAGAATAATAGTAGAATGTTCTCCATTGTTCAAACAATATGGAGGAATATTTTGTTGCTCGAATCTCGTCGCGTTGCGTGATCAAAATAATAATAACAAAACATTGCTGATAATTAAATATTTCTAAGGGTCGTAAAAGGTGCGAGGAACTTTGTCAAATGTTTACACTGTAACAAACGATAAGATTGCTATAAAAGAAAAAATACTACACTGTTCCTTGCGCTTGATATAGTTAGACAAAAATAGGGCTCCTCGAAATCAACAAAGTTTCACTATAAAAAAAAATATAACAAAATCCCGCAGCTTATTGGTCGCTTCTACGAATCGCAACAAAAGCAAGCAACTTCGACATTTATTTGCAACGCAACGAAACATGACATCGATATAAAAAAATTACCAAAATGTTTCCAGGACACTCTCGAATCATTGAAAAAATAGCCAGGTCGAAAGCTGCACAGCAACATGTTGAGAAAAATTCCGAAGAAAACCACCCCCCGCGAATGAAGTTCTTCCGGAGGGGTAGAGGATCTCGCAAGCAGTCCTTGTTGCCTTCACCCCCGCGGATCAACGGGGTCCGGGACACGCAGATTCAATATAAATCCCGGGAGACGGGGCTGGGAACGCAAGAAACGCTCATAGATCCGCAAAACGTTCGTACAAGAATGCAAACAACACGAATCGGGGATGCCGGAGGGCGGCGGGCGAGGCAGCAGCTGCTCGGCGAAAGATAAATCGCCGTGGCCCGGACTAAATGAGTACACGTGGGAAAGCAATTCCGTGTCTGGAGCTGTCTCCGAAGGACGCCGGTTGTTTCCCGGGGCTGGGCCGGGTCGGGCCGGGTCGGGCCGGTCTCCGTGTCCGTTGTTTTCTGGCTGTCGGCGTCGCGATTAATCCGCAGTCATTGAATCCGCGTCGCCTCGCGTCGCGACGCCCCGGCATTAAGACGTAGCCGACGACACGTAAAAACCGCGGTGAACCCGGGAGAGCCAACCCCACCGCGCAAACGGCTACACGTAAACGCAATTAACTCGAAACCGGCGCGTCCCGCCGGGTGAAACCAGGTCAAACGTAACGCGGAAACCGGCGCTGCAGTCTTCGAGAACGAAGTCGGTCGCGCACACACGGCCAGAGGACGGATCGTTAGACGTCCCGGAATTGTTTACACAGCTACCTAATGTTGATGTTACCCGTCGCGAGCTTCCGGACGCATGCTACTTCAGCCGAAGGTATGTACCGCGACCGACTAACGTATTCGGCCCACCTTAAAACCCCCTCTGCACCGGTAATCGTTTCACTAAAAATTCGCCCAAGCAATTTCTGTTTTCTCGCAATCAAAAAATTCGGGCAGACCGGTCGAAACGTGGACAATGTTTCTCGATAAAACTTGAGGAAAAAAGCGTTTCTAGTTTCGCTGTAAAAAAAAATCGCAAAATTGGTTAAAGCTAGCGGACTGTATACAAAAGTGTCGCTTTCAAGGCCGCACTCAATCGATCACGACGAAGTCAATTGTGGTTTTTCCGATATAAAAAAAATTCGATTACATAGCTGGAGTACCAATGAAATTTTTCCGTTGAAGCCGCGTTGCAAAAGGTTTCGTAGTTTTTGCGCAAAAAAAAATCGCGAAGTTGATTCGAATAGTTCGGGTGTGTAGAAAGTTTTCCGAGACCCGGGCACTTTTCAACCCCTCGCAGTTGTAGCCATTTTAAACCGATATACATGATAACTTTTCCAATGTTATTTATCCTACATACTATTCTGTATATTAGCTAATATTCTGTTATTATAATATTATAATATTCTATTATGATTATCTAATATTTTATATTAGTATATTTGTCGACGAAGCCAGCGGAAGAATCGAAATGGAAAAGTACGGGGATGATATTCAGCCTTCGTTTAAACACGGACGGATATTTACCAATTAAAAACTGTGGAGAATTAAAAGAATGTTTTACACCGAAGCAGGGAGAATTGTTTGTTTATCGAAAATTGGGTAGCATGTCCCGCGGAAAAAAAACTTTTTAATTATACTTTTATTCGGGAGAGCCGGGAATTTCGACTAACATTGACAGCTTCGAGAATTTTTACCAACGAGATCGACGAACGAATCGAACTGAAGAAAATACTGTAAAATCGTCCGATCCCTTTTCGGAAAAGATAAACGTTCGTCTCAACAAATATCGTCGAATTAAACAGCAAAACAAAATATAAAATTATAGCTATCACATCGGCGAATGAAAAAATTTCTAATCAGCATTTTTATAAATTTTTTTACTCCAGTTGGAATAAATATCACGGACTACTAAAATTACAATATATTTGTTAAACATACTACAACAACTCCACAAAGTTTCAAAACGGCGGCTGCTTTAGTTTCTCCATAATTAATAAAAACATCATCGTATTCCCAATTGCAAGATCGATGTGTCCGCGTGCGAATTGATTTATAATCGCGATATCGTTGTTCTTTTTTTTAGATGAAAATTGAACGGTACGGTCTCGAAAACATTTGATTTTCCGAATCCGGGGGTAAAGCGAGCGCGATTCGGCGAGCGAGAGCAACGCGACCGAGCGTGAGACACCTGAAAAAGACGTGACTCGCGCGCGCGCGCGGGGCCGGGGGGGGGCGGCGGGCCGGTTAAAAGCGTGTCAGCGTTTCCACCGGCGAATATTTGGTAATTTTCGGGGGCTGGCCCGGATGCCCGGGATGGCAAAAGGGAGACAGTGGTCCAGCGAGCGGGAATGATGTAATTACGTAGTTAGCGGGACCTCACGTAACGGCTTGACATCTGTCTTCTGGCTCTGGAGAGTCGTTCCCGACCGGCATCTGCCGGTGTCGCCCGCTCCCCCGTGTTTCAAGGAGCATTTTTCATCCGACCGGATACCGGGTCTCCTCGTTAGCTCCTAGAAAGATTAGACAAGGCTCGCGGAAGCGAGACGCACGACCGCGATATCGCCCCCGCCCGCTAATTACCCGATCGTCGCGACCAAAACGCACCGGGAATTATGCGCTGCACTTTTCCGTAGACGTGCTCCACCGTCGAACTTTCTAATTTTTCTAGTATTAAAAAACGAACATTTCCAATTGAAAAAATTCGGGATCATGGTTTGAACTTTGTAGATTAACATGAAAAAACCTCGTTTCGATACGACGTATAGCTATCGAGATAAAAATCCGTAACTGCGGGTATGATCGCGATAGTACGATTCCTGCTGAATCGAGAACCGGTGAACTTTGACAGCGTGTAATTTGACGGGGAAGCTAAAGCCAACGAAGTGATGACTGAAACTCCCCTTAATTAAGGGTGCTTTAGTTGATAAAATTATTCGTTTTTGTCGAATACGTCGATATCGATACGGAAAATCGATTTTTAAAGAACCTGGATCGAGATATGATAACATCGTACGTTCAGAAGTCTATTTGTTCATAATTATACCATTATTGTAAAATTAATTTACCAACAATGCAAAAATTCGAGGTAATAGATCGATCATTCTCGATTACAATAGAAAAAGAGCGAACACGATCGGTCGAGTAGTTCCCGAGATAAAAATTCGCAGCCCCGTCCCGTCTTTACGGCAGCGGCTAAAAGCCGTAAAGCCGTTAACGTTCGTAAATTGCATTTTTCAACAATGTTAATGGTTTGCAATTTTGTTCATTAACCGGAGAATGGTTGGTTTCGTTGCCGTTTTTAACACGATCTTCTTAATTACGGCAGCCTTTTTAATTATCGCCGCGTAATATCATGTTTTCAGAATTTCTTTCCGGGCAAATGGGTCGCAACAAGAACAACGTATCACGCCGCGTTAACCTAAGTGCGGAGCAGTTAGGCCGTCCGGGTTGCATAGAGTGGCCGCTGCCCGTGGTTGTTTGGTTTTTACGGTGGTCGTTCGCGGAGCGATTACGCGATCGGACAATTAAGTATAATTACTTGTCAGTGATTCATGCATACATGCATGAAGTGGCTAAGAGCTGGCCGTATAATCATTAGCATAATGATTAGCATAATTAATGCCGCCAGGGGGGTTAGTTTACCGCGTTATCGTCAATAATTAATGCTGACTTATCTCTGGCAGGGTGATAATATAGCGCGTATTAGTCGCAGCCTAAGGAGCATTAGCGACCTGGTTGGTTCGCGCGTTTCTAGAGGATGCAGCAAAGCTGGTGCATCGAAAGAGCCGTAGGCCTAAACACCTGCTCGACGACTTTCGAACGAGTGCGTTAAAAATCTACGCTTCAAAAAGTCGTAAAAAATAGCTCGACGTCAAGCGAACCGTGACCATTAATATTGTCATTAGTTTTTCAAAAAATAATGGCCACAGTCGAATTAAAATTTTGTTTTTAGAACCGAGATACATTACATCACCGTAATGAATGTTACCATTTTTCCGAGCCTATGATACATTTATGCATCAACTGCATCTCTCTATGCAATTGTGAAAATATTAATAAAACAGTCTAGGTAAAAATTATTTCAAGATCTAGTGAAGAAAGTACAATGTTCTTTATTGTTAATTACTAAGAGTTGAGTGACGATATTTGTATGCATTTTGTATACAGTTTCTTATGTACTTAAAAAAAAATTTCTAAAAATGCTTAAAACAAAAATTTTACTTCTCCTGTTAGCATAGAAAACGCAGCGTCATTTTACCATTAATCTGAAACGATTGCGCAAATATATTTGTATGCATTTGCATGCGGTTTCCATGAATTTTTCCGTGGAACTTCGAATAAACGTTGGATTTCAGGAACCGACTGCGACTCGGTCGGTTTTTCGGTTGGAAGATCTATTGCTCGAGAATGCATTTGCCTAAAAGATCGATCAGCTGTCGAACAGGATCGGACAATGACTAAAGAGTGAGCCCTGACGAGAGCCTTTCCTCCGGGCTCGTCTTGCTAATTAATTTTCATGCTGTTTCGACTCGTACTACTGACGTCCCGTGACCGATAGCTTCCATTGAACTATGATACGAGTCATGCTTTCGACGTTAATTGTTACGCTGCACTGAATGATTATCCGACGGTCTGTTGACGGCTAATTTGGTTAGATTGCACTAGACGTTACGCCAAACATGTTACGCCACCGACCGCCGATGCTGCGCCGTTTGGACACGCTGCGGTTGACCCGACGTGGTCCTTGTCGGGCAAGGTCATTTATCACGTCTTTTACTTTGTACCAGCGCACGCCCCGTCCGCCATTTCGATTTTGTCATCGGCCAATTAGGTCAGTCGCGCGATTGCCAAAATTCGCGAGGCGATGGCTCGGAAATAATTCTGGGGTAACTTTGCGAATTTTTCACGGCGAACCTAGAAAAGCTATCGCCATCGGAATTAGATATATATTTTTCTTTATTCTTCAACTATGTTCACGAATTTTTGTACCAAGAAAAAGTAAAAATTGAGTTTACCGCAACCGGTTCAGTGCGCGCTCGAAAAACAACCCCTTGGACGACTCGGTATCTTAGACCAACTTTGCGATTTTTTTGCCACCAGGCTTTGAAATCTTTTTTCACGCGACTTCGCTGTAAAAATTCCTCTATTTTTCAACAATTCTTCCAAATTTTTTCATGCGGAATAGATTGAAAATAAACTGGTTATTAATTTTGTATAGCGAGCCTTGTACGTCGCCGTAATTGACATATAATTCTTTTATACGGTACGACGTGGAAAACCGGTGGACATTTTAAAAGTTAATTAATCTCTTTTATTATCCGCGCAGGACAGGAAGCAGAATGAAAATTATACGATCATTTTGTTATTAGACCGGCAGAAGGGCGAGAGGAGAAGTTTCATTTCCTCGAAGATTCATGAAGCGATGCACGCATTTGGCAGAGAATTAAAGACGCGACGGTGCGCCAGATGATTGCAATTTCTCGCTCGCTCTCCGCCGGCAAAAAAAAAAGAAAAAAGAAAAGAAAAGGACGGGAGTAATCGCGGAGTAAGTTGCCCGTTGTTATTTCGGTATAATACCAAAGTTTTTCAAGCTTGAATATCATTCGCGCGTTAAGACGCAGGCTTGGATGTAATTTCCGTGATGGCGCGGATGCGTACCGCCCCTAAGAAGTTGCAAATGCCGCGAATCCTTCCGCGGATCCCGGGGCCCCCGCGAGCGATGAAAGTGTTTCGGGATTTGAATACTTCATCACGGTATTATCATATTCAAATATTAACAACGGAACCGGCGCTCTCTCTCTCTCTCTCTCTCTCTCTCTCGCATTAAGAAAATCAATTGCGTCTGATTAATGCCGCCCACCGGACCGATTTGTTATTCCGTGTTACACCGGTTCCATTGGTAACAGCGTCGAATCGATTTCTACCGGCAGACAAACCGGTTCCTATGTGACAGCCGGGGCGCTCCAAAGAAGAACGGAGGAATGAATCAACCGAATCCGACGCGTAGTTTTCGAAATAAAAAGTCGTACATGTGGAATGTTATTCTTGAGCACGAAGTGGAACGAGATCGTTGACATGGGGCGGTTGTATTTTTTAAACTAGGTTAAAAATGGCAAAGTGGTGACTTAAACCCCTTTTTAAATTTCTATAAACTTTGATATAAAATCGTCTATTGTTAATAGCATCGTGGATATTAAGCATCAAACGTTAATGACCTACAATGAATTATTACTGTATTCGAGAAGAGAATTCTTAAACTCGATGGGTTGTATTTAGTGAATTAGGTTTAAAATGGCAAAGTGGTGACCTAAACCCCTTTTAATTTTGTATAAACTTTGATATAAAATTGTCTATTTATAATAAAATTGTGGATGTTAAACATAAAACGCTATTGATTTATAATGAAGTATTACTGTATTCGAGAATGAAACGGAGCCAAATTCTTAGAATCGAGGGGTTGTATTTAATAAAATAGGGTAGGAACGTTAAAGTGGTGACTTAAACCCCTCCTAATTTTGCATAAACTTTAATATAAAATTGTCAATTTCTATGGCTGCGGTCTAATACTGACCTATCACTGCAGTCGGAAATAAAATTCCTCAGCATTAAACTGTATTTCTTAAACCAGATCAAGCGCGACAAAGTACCAGGTTTTCAAAAACTGAAGTGTGTCAATTTTTTTCACCCGAGAAAAGCGATCATCGATCGCAGCCAGGTGGTTCATTTCCATGGAGCTTTCGGTTCCAGCTCGTCCCCATCGATCTCGTAAAGACCGTTATCGTCGTTGTTCCCGCTGAACGCGAGGACCGATGAAAATTGTAAAGGTCTGCCCTCCGTCGCCGCGGTTCGGTCTCACCTGTAATCACGTTATCCTGGTAGTTCAAGCGACAGGACGTATATCCCGGTGGTTCGGTGCACGCGGCGGCCGAGGACGCCGGGGTGGTATCCACTTCGCAGAGCTTCCGCAGCGTCGCGGCGCGCCGCTGTTTTATAAGCCTGATGAATGTGGATTAGGCTCCCTCGTCTCCGGGAGAACCCTCCGGTCGGCCATTTTGTCCCTGCTTTTCTTCCAGTTCCGCCGTCCTCGTCCCTCTTCTCACCTGTCCTTCTCCCCGTCGCATCTCGTTAGCCCTCTCCGTCTTCGTTCCGGCTCCGCGCCGCCATTTTCTTCCTATTCCTCGTCGTCGTCGTCGTCGTCCCTCTTTGCTCCCGCCAACCTCTTGCCCACCGTCGCCACCCCGTTCGTTCGTTCGTTCGTTCCTTCGTTCGTTCGTTCGACGCGAAACTCCTTCGAAATTATGCAGATCCAACATCCCCGGCACCGTTTTCTTCTGCCGCTCCGGCGAAAAGCTAATTTTTCCGCTAACCATCCGACTACGAAGATAAATGTTGGCCGACGGCACTCCATTTCGACGAGCAACCCCGATCGACGGCCTATTTCAATACCCTTCCACGAATTCCTCCGATCCGGAACCTTTGCGCTCGGCCGCGACCCCCATAAACGTCCCCGCTGATCGATACTTCCTCGTTCTAATGAAGTGCTGCGAAATACGCCACGATGTTCGCCGCGTTCCACTCTGCTACTGGGTGAAGGATGCTGGATTAGGGGTGGTTCGTGTCATCGGCACCGCGAGTTCCTGTTCGCTCGCGGAATATGGAGGTTCGAAGTTAGGCCCCGCGAACACTGCGGCGATACTGTCAGAGTGGAAACGCAGGGTGTCTGTACTTTGACGCTAATTTTCTTGTCAGTTACGCTAATGTAACAACACGATGTTATTTTAGTTTAAAAAATGAATTCGTTTAATGTTTACGATTTTTCTTCTTGATATTTCTCTATGCCGTAAGGATTCATTTCAAATTGATTGCGTTTCATGCTCGATGATCGCGATGTTATTAAAAGTAGACAATTTTATATCACAGTTTATACAAAATTAAAAGGGGTTTAAGTCACCGCTTTGCCATTTTTAACCTAGTTTAATAAATGCAAGGGCTCGATTTTAAGAATTCTCCTCCAATTTATTCCTGAACGCAGTAATGACTCATTATAAATTCACTGTGTTCTACGCTCGATGTTCACGACGTTAATAAAAATAGACAATTTTATATCATAGTCTCTACAAAATTAGAAGGGCTTTAATTCATCACTTTGCCATTTATATCCTAGTTAAAAAAAAATACAACCACTCAACGAGCACCATCGGTAGCACACTCTAACCCTAGCAAATTAAAAAGTTACCAATATTTCTACATATTTTTGCTTCTTACGATCTTCAAAGTGGAACAAACATTTAATTACCATTATAAGCAACGGTAGAACACTAACAAGTACACCAACGTTGTAGTTTCCAAACGAGTCTCTTCTGTGGACCCACATTCGGGCACGAAGGAAGCAAGCGTGTTACTCGTATGATCGATGCAGCGGCGGCGTTTCGCCGACTGTTGTTCATACGTTACAAAACAATTCATAAAGTTCGTGCGGCAGCTTCCAATTTTCCGAGCGAATCGTCGCGGAAAAGTCACGGCTGAACCAGCACCAATGGCTGGTGTACCCTCTACCCTCTTTCTCCCCCCCCCCCCCCCCTCTCTCTCTCTCTCTCTCTCTCTCTGCGTCTCGCTCCGCCGAAAAATGTTTTCCATGGAGCGCGGCACTCGATAAAAGTAATCTGCTGGGACGAGATCGATGTATTAAGTTCAAAGCTGGAACCATCGGCGAGCGGGCGCGCGGCGGCGCTCGGATAAATGGATTGAAAATGGTCGACGAATTGTCTTCCCTAATGCGTCGCGTCACTCGAGCCCCAGTAATCCTAGAATTTTCGGAAAACATACGACACGACAACGGAATCGATCAGT
>NC_135778.1:28667661-28697758 GCF_028453695.1 Augochlora pura | reverse complement strand
TCGTTTGCAAATTATAAACGATCAAATCGGTCAATGCCTCTTTGGATTGATAAAAAGTGAAGACTCCTTTATGAATTTTTATTTCAAAAACTACTTGGTCGATCGAGTTGACGCTTTTTTTATTATAATCAGTAAGGTATATTCTACGATAAAAATATTTGTGCGATAACTCTGCTATAGCAGGAACTGTGCACAGTCGGCGAACCGAGCGGCGCGACGTTTGTCGAACACGACCGGACCAAACAACTTTCCCCATAAACCAGCGATCAGACCCCCGTGGAAACGGTATCAGCGAGCAAAGTAGGTATCAAGTCGCCCATAAAGCTCGCGAACGCGCTCGAAAAAAAATTGCGAACGGCCTGTGCAGCCCCGTAACCCCATGGAACGAAAAAAGTTTCCCCCCCCGAACGAGTTATCTCGCGGCGATAACCGCGCGCGGGGAAACAAAGCCTCGTGCTGCGACAGGCTGCCGGGGACGCATATAATTAGGGGGGAGGTCAGAGGGGAGGGGGGGAGGAGCCTCGGGACGACGGTCAGAGTCCTTATCGCGCCTCGGGTGCCCCGTATTAGAGAACGGGAAAGAAGTTTCGCCGGGACGCGGGGCGGCGTGCTCGCGCGCGAATGCCAACTTTAAATTGTGCCAGTTCCTTTTATCGCCCCTCGTAACCGTTAAAGAAGCGTCTCCGGGCTTCGGGCCGTCCCCGGGTTTCGGCCCCGGCGCCGTTCTTATTCGCAACGACGGCGCGCGGCGCACGGTGCTCGGTAATTTTCGGCGGCAGTCAATTTTTTCTTAGCAAACAGCGAAATTAAATTGTTCGAGGAGGGCCGCGTTCTCGAATCTTTTAAGCCGCGATACAATCGCACCGATGGTCTGACAATATTTTTCCTATTTTATTACATAACAAAGAATTGTTTAACTAGGTAATAGCAATCTTTTATATCCTACGGCAAGTTTCACCCTTGAAAACCCATAAGAAGATCCCTACCTACGTCTTCATACCTAAAGATACCTGCAAACCTTGAACTAAGAATGAATAAATGAGTACATAAACAAATAGCTAAACAAATAAAGAAATATCCGAACGAATAAATAGTTCAATGGACAGATTAATTAACGTATAAACAAATCGTGGAACAGATGAGTAAGTAAATCCCAAGCAATCCGTCATCGTACAAAGATTAGATAAACGATACAATTTCAATTTTGATTGTCGCTGCAACGTAGACATTGTTTTTACAAAAATCGACGGTTCCGTGTTATGGTGTACGGAAAATTAGGCCCGGGTTTCAGTCATCGTTCCGCGGTGTTCCCGCGCGGACACCTGTCCGAGAACGAGAACGAGAACGAGATATGAAAACGGCGGGCTGACGCGAACCCCGGTACGCGCGCATCCCTTACATTCGGAAACAATAAACCGGCGAAATAAATTCGATCGGCGGAAGAACGGAATTCACAATAACCCTAAACTCTGGCCGCGAGGGGGGTAACCGGGCAGGGAGGAGAGAGAGCGAGAGAGAGGGGGGTGGGGGGCTCGCATAAAAAATTGCGTCGGTTGCGCGGGCGCATCCAATTGAACAAATGGAAAGCGGCGAACCGAACGCGGCGCGTTCCATAAGTTGCGAGTTTAAAATGGCGCGGTTTCATAAACCAGACGGTTGAGTGGCTCGTCGAATCATTTGTTCGCTCGGCGTGCTCGCCAAAGCTGAAAAATAATGAAATTCCTGGCCGGGAGCCGTTTCTTATTTGTTTGCTTTTATTTTTCGGCGAACGGCCGGCCGCGCGGCAACTGTTGGTTTAGAATTTCACCGTGTAGCAACGCGGAAGGAAAGGCTCTTTCCGTTCGAGTGGTACCCGCTACGTATAGCACGGGATATACCACTCGGTTTGAGCTTCGGCACTCGAATATATTATAACGGAAAAAAGAAAAATAACGGGGAAAAGATCGAGTCGTTTGAGTACCCACTCGCTATACTTCGAGTATTATGAGTTGCTTGAGTTGCCGCGAGTAACTTGGAATTTATTGAGCACGTGTATTAGACGCGCGGAGTGTCTGACGTGTTGTTTGAACAATCAATATTGTGTTACGTCAGGTAGTTTTTTTTTTCTTTTGAAATATAAAAGGAGGTTTTAAAGTCGATAATAATTGAAATTGAGTAGGTAATTATTGATATCGGGTATTCGATGTTAGTGTAATTGTTAGAGATATTAGACGTTGCTATTGGTTCTAAAATTAATTATTAAATCTGTAATTATTGAAGAAGGTATTTATTTATTTTAAGTAACTTGTAATGTAACGAATGTTTATAATTAAATAATTGTTTCTAATAGAATACATAACCGTTCTTAATTAAATACCTATTTGTAATTATACAACTATATCAATTAGACTATTCCTAATTAGTCCTATTTCTTATCTATAATTATTCCTATTTCTAATTCCTCATTAAATATCTGTTATTAATTCAATAACTATTTCTGATCAGATAACTGTTCCTAATTAAAGAACAGCTTCTACTCAGATAACAATTTCTAATGAAATAACTATTACCAATTAAATAATTTTGTCTGATGAGATAACTATTTCCAATTCAATAACTGTATCCGACTGAATAATTATTTCCAACGGACTAACAATTTCCGATCAGGCAACAGTTTCCGATCAAACAACAGTTTCCAATGGAATAATTGCTCGATCATCGCCTGTAAATCGACTAAAGACCGTGAACGTCCGACTAATTAACAAATTCACGGCGGTAACCGATTCCCGACTTCGCGGCGGCATTCTTTTCCCCCTCGGCAAGTCCCAAGTTTAAACCTAATAATGTTGTTTGGAAAATATGCGAGCCGCGGAGCCTCGTATAATTAGTGGGCAACGGGAAGATCCGTATAATTAGATTCGCTGATGCGGAATTAAGATTCATGGTAGCAGAAGTACTCGGTATTTGCGGAGATTGCGTTTCTGGAACTACTGCCAGTGGTCAAACTCAACGAATTATTAACGCAGCCACAGTAGTACAGGTATGCGATATATCAAGCCTCGGCCCGTTCCCCACCATAAACGAGGCCGGCCGGGCTAAATGAAACTTTAAGGCCATTTATTACTTGCCCGGATCAATCGATCCTGCTACCGCCCAACAAATTCAATCAGCCTTATTAATCCGCAGCCTCTGTTATCCGAACAACGCCCAACGAAAATCAAGGCTGTTCGATAATTTCGATTATTTTCATGGTTTCGCTTCGCTCCGTCGGGAACTGTTCATTTTTACGCTTAACAGGATGAAGCACGGCGATCGTACGAAGTTATGGTTGCAAGTAGAATTTGCGATAAGCGACGATAGTGGTATTTTTGGGATTTTTTGGAGGATCGACCCGAGGTTCTAGACACATTAATTTGGAAAGGATGGTTTAAGGGAGCTGTGCTTTTTAAACAAATTCGAATTTGGCGAAGCGATGACTTAAACTACGCCTCATTATGACAGTTCTATGTGGCATAGTAATGCGGGGATCTAGCTAAACCGTTCTTGGAAGCTCTAAAAAAAAAAGCAACGGCCACGGCCGTTGGATCGACCCACGGATCGTCCCGTGTCCGTTAGGTCGATTCGCGTTTGTCCTCTGATCGAAATTTCAACGGCGAAATGTCTGTACATGTATAAAGCGTACGATACGGCGGTGCAGACAGTGTAAAAACAGCGAGTGAGGAAGGACAACGAAGCGGCGAAACAGCGAGACAGCGTAGAGCGAGAAGGACGGCGAAACAGCGAAGCGAGCGAGACGGCGAAACAAATACAGTTCAGATTTTTTTTCTTTGTCTTTAGGCGGCCGAGTAAGCGACTTGCGATTCATACATCTCATTCTCTTACATAGTATAATACTTTATTTTAGACAAAGTCGAAAAAGTCGCTTGGAAAACGACAATAAAATTGAAGTACTCCAATAGTAGAAATTCGACTGCTATGAAATTTCAAGTCAACTTCGACACGGCATACATTTTTAAAAAATTCGTATTCGACCAATCGATGACTGAAACCCACCCTAATAATGCTTCTTCTACGTCACTCCCAAGTGGCAGCCGATTCCAACATCGGCATCCAGAAGAGACCAGCACGTTTGTCGATCACTCCAGCGAAACAAGAGACTGGCAACAGACTCGCCGAAATAATACCGTAAGTAACCCGACCAATAAACTTCGCTACGTTTGCCAACCATGTGTAGGCAACGAAACGCGGAAAGATGCACGATCCACCATGGATCCGGTTGATTTATCAGAGGTGGAAGAGGCGCGGCAAGCGAGCCCGCGGAGGCCGTATCACCGTTCGATTCCTGGGCCATGATTAGCCCGGCGAATGAAAAAGGAGCCAGCTTCCCGTAACGAGCCCTTTTTTACGAGCAGTACACGTGTCGCAGTTACGTATAGCGCGGCTGTATGCGCCGCGCACTCGTCTATTATGCAAATACATATGCATGAACGATGCACGTACAATTCACTGTCGCCTGCACGTGTTACAAACGCCTGGAGATTTGCAGGTTCCATTTGCCAGCTGGCCGAAAAAAGGAACGCGACAGAGGGCGAGCGAGAAAGAGAGAGAAAGAGAGAGAAATAGAGTGAGAGGCAGAAAGAGGCAGAGAGAGAGAGAGAGAGAGAGAAAGGTAGAGCGAGGATTCAAAAGGGTGGCAACGGGGGCCAAAGGGAGGCAACAAATTTACGCGGAAGTATTTTTCGGTGCGCGCGGCTCGTTAAAATTCCTCTGTATCTTTTCCGGCGGAATAAAAAGCCGGCCGATCTTATCGCCGCGAAATTTATTCGGGCCGGACAGTCGCTGCCGCCGGCCAGCCCGGCCCCAACCCTTTACCTGGTGCCGCGGGATGAGCCCCGGTGTACTCTAATCGCGGACTATTTTTCCCGGCGCGCCGTGTGCCTTCGTCGAAGCGGACGGGACGACGCGGCGCGACGCGCGAAAACACATTTGTAAGCGGCGCTTGTTTACTCGCGATAATTTCGGACGGTACCCCACTCTATGCCGGCCATCGCGTCCCAGCAGAACTCTGTACCTATGTGTGCATGCAGGTGTGCACCCGGCACGTTCCGGATGCGCGCCGGAAACCGGAAGTATTGGAATTTCGGCAGGGAGAGAGAGAGAGAGAAAGAAAGAGACAGAAAGAGACAGAAAAAGATTCAGAGAAAGAAATACAGGGAAATGGAAAGCGGGAAAGAGGGAAAGAGAGAGAGGGGGGGAGGGGGAGCAAGGTCTACATCTACCGGTTACATATACCTAAACGAGTCTCGGGAATTTTCTGCGCGCCGCAGCTGAGAGATAAAAGGGACAAAAAGGAAATCGGGAGCGATTTCTAGCACAATTGTAGCCGAGGAATGTTTATCCAATGTAATTATTAGGACGGAGACTTTTTAGTCGAATCGATTTAGTCGGCTATTCTAGGCGGTCGAATGATCTTGGATTCGAATCGTTTTTTATTCTATCCTATTTATATTTTTATTCTATTTATTCTATTTAGATTTACGTTACTCTATTTATACTATTCTATTTGTTCTATTTTATTTATTCTGTTCAAGTTTATTCTCTTCTATTTATTCTAATTTATTCATTCTGTTCAAGTTTATTCCATTCCATTTATTCTAATCAGTTTCATGCTATTCTAATTTATGCTATTCCAATTTATTCTATTCAAATTTATTTTATTCGCCCCGTTTTATTTACTCGAACACTACTTTATTCCCTTTACTTCTTCATTCTATTTATCGTACCAAGTCCTCGTTCTCTGTGCTCAAACAATTCTTCATTCTCCTTTTTCTCGAATAATTTCTCGCCTTACTCGTTCCAACAGGTCCTCGACAAAGAATTACGTCACGTCAATTGTCGCTGCCTTGTTCCCGTAAAGCGGAACAATTTCGCAAATAACAATCGGGGCATTGCCATATAAGTGGAAGGGGCCGCGCGGTGTTTCCTTTCCAAGACACTGGCGCGGGTCTCGAAACACGACGGTGCCGAAAAAATAGCTCCGGGCGCAATATTCGCGGGAAAATATTGATCGGAGATAATCGATCGTAAATAGCCGATGGTTTTCCGGCGGTGCATCGCGTGCCTTTAATGCGTCTGGGCAAATATTTGCAGTAACCTTCCAATTTCTCCGGGCGGCGCGGCGGTGAGCGGCGTTGCGGGGCAAGAAAATTGATTCTGGCCGATGCGTTTGCGGCGGGAAGGGGGGAGGGAGGGAGGGGGGAGGGAGAGGGGAGAGAGAGAGAGAAGGAGGAACGGCTTACAGGGCGCGTTCGCGGTGCCGGAACGGAAGAAACGGCGGGGGCAGAGCGGAAGGGATCCAATGTGAAATACTGTTTCATTTCGCATTTTCATATAAACTACTGACAGACTCTTTTAGATGCAAATGCAACGTTTACCGAACTCGGCCCCGCGCGATGCATCATCGCCGCGCGCGGCTTCGCTCTCTCTCCCTCTCTCTCTCTTTCTCTCTCTCTTTGTCTCCCCCCGACCCGCCCCGCCGGAAAACCGACGATTTCTTCCGATGCGAGTGCCCTTTCGCCATTCGGACCCTTCAGCGGTCCACGCCCTTCGAGCCTCAACAAGTCACGGACGCTGCGTTTGCCCGGGAAACGCGGGGAAAAATCATTTTGGAAAAACATCGCCTTCGTGAGAGATTTCTTCGTTAGCAGATCATTAACATCTCCGTTCAATAAGATATCGTTCCAGTGGGTATGGAAACTTTTCACACACCCGGTATATTGTTTAGACGTTGCTCTGTTGGGCTGGTATGCGTTATCCGAAATCGCGCGATTTTTTATGTGGTGAAAAAAATGGAGAACGTATCGTGTGCAAGGAGCGATACTGATGTTCGTACAGTGGGATCTATGGGGTTGTGAAAAAAGTATGGCAGCTATCACAATTTAGCTTTGTGGACTTGTTTGTAGAGGTTCTGAGATGGTGCAGTAACTTTTTTTAAGTTAAAGTGTTCATTCGTTTTCGAGATATTAATAGGTATAGGATGACCTGCGCCCTGGTTTCGATCTCGTGCATAGTAATGCGACGATGTTATAATTTATTTAAACGAAATTAATGCGGCTATCTGTTCGCCATTTTGTAAACTTGTTTTACTGTGTTCTGAGATGATATAGTAATTTTTTTAAGTACCAATGACCATTTGTTTGCCATTTATCAACGGACGTTGGACGACTTGCAGTCTCGTTTCGATCGTACGCAACTCGGTACGACAATGTTGTAATTTATTTAAACGAAATTAATGCGACTTTCTGTTCGCCACTTTGTGGACTTGTTTGACTATGTTTTGTAATGGTGCAGTGGTTTTTTTAAGTAAAAGTGTCCGTCCGTTTTGGAGTTATAACCAGAAAATCGTATAGATATGTTTTTGATCTCGGAGATAAAGATATGTTTGTTAGCTGTAATATTCGACGACAGGTCGGTCTTTGACAAATAGGAAAGGGAATCAACGTCACGGAAAATTAGAATGGAAATGCGGAAATATGAAAAATCCCATCGGAGCGGCGGGCCGCGAATGAGGCAACGTGTCGTTTTTTATAACGACGCATTGTGGCGGCCGGGTTTTGATATTTCATTTTTACTCGGCGCTCCGCGTAACGTCCAGAGCGGGGGATAAAAATAACGCGAAATAATTTATAAACGTGTTTAACACGTCGTTACATTAACATCCAGTCGTTGCTCGCGGAATTAAAGAGAATAATAAAACGATAATGCCGGAATAACATTCGCGATACAATATTTCGAGGCTCGCCGATATGTTGTTCCGAAACGTGGCCGGCTCTCTGTTTGTTTATTCGGATAGAATATTGAACAAATTATTACCTCGGGACACATACTTTCGAACCTCAATTCGTTTATTAAACAAAAATATTTTCCAGCGAGGAACGTGTCCTGAAAATACGCCGCCGCGATCTTTTTATCGCGGCTAAACTCCTCGCGGATACTTGCGATAAACAATTAATTCTCGGGCGAGGCAAAATTATATTTGCCACAAACAAGTCTCGCTGATTTTTATTAAAAATGAACCGGCGAAATGGGTCGAACATTTCTCGAGATAAAAATTCCTAACCATCAGTTGTCTTCTCGTCAGAGGCAAAGGGTGAACAATTAAAATGCTTGTATTTTATAAACAAATGCGAATTCGACAAAACGATGACATAAACTCTAGCTAATTTTCTTTGTTTTACAAGCCTGTAAATTGTCAAGAAAATCCAACATTAATAAACGGGTGAAAAAATATGGTTTACAATATTTTGAAAGGTTCCTTGAAGCGGAGTTTTATATTTTATAAACAAATTCGAATTCGACAAAATGGTGACATAAACTCTGGCTAATTTTCCTCGTTTTACAACCCTGTAAATTGTAAAAAAAATCCAACATTAATAAACGGCTGAAAAAATATGGTTTACAATATTTTGAAAGGTTCCTTGAAGCGGAGTTTTATATTTTATAAACAAATTCGAATTCGACAAAATGGTGACACAAACTCTGGCTAATTTTCCTCGTTTTACAACCCTGTAAATTGTAAAAAAAATCCAACATCGATATACAGGTGAACAAGCATCGTTTACAACGAAGCTGGTGAAACGAAGCTTCGTTTACAGTACTTTTAAAAAGGTGCACGTGACCGTCATTTCGTGGGATGTTCAAAGGATCGCGAGGCTCTCGCCTTTAATCCTCGAATCCGTACTTCGTCGATCGAAGAAGAGGATCGGGAACGACGGCGGCACGGCGAAGATTACACGTTGGCCCGACAGTTCGCGAAAGTTCGCTTCTGAAACTCCGCAACAGTTTCACCGGCATAATACTTCGGCCGGCAATAAAAGTGCACCTGCGCCTACCCAATGAAAATTGGCTGCGCCCTCCCCGCGCCACTATTTCAATAACCTTTTTACAATAAAATCCCAGAAAAATCCTATCGCCACCTAATACCCGGCTGCCGATTTTCAAGGATATTGGAAACAGCGGGCTTCAACTTCTTTCCACGTAACTTTTCAAGCGTGCACGTGGTACGTGCGCCCAGAACGTCGTAAATATGAATAATCGACCCACGAAAACATTATTTAACTATGCGTCAATAGTCGCCAAGTATAACAAATGGAAAAAAAAAATAAATTATGAGAAAAAAACTAATTCGCTAAATGCATTCATTTGCAATGCAATCATTTATTTTAGTTAATTTTGTATTTTTCGCAGAATAAAATCCAAATCGGGCAAATAATAATCTAAGCAGTTATTTAATATTTGTATAAAATCGGATTTGGATAAGCAGTTAACCAGATAAATAGTTATTCAAATAAAACGCGATTCGTATGAACTGTTATCTGAAGCGTTGCTCGAATAAAATATGTTCGGATAGGTTAGTGTTTGGGTAACTTTGTATTCCGAATAAAACAGCATTTGTGATTTCTTGGAGAAATTTTGGCCGTCTCTGCATCGGAATCGCAATGTTCCAGCGAATATACCCGAGAAAATCGGTAAAACTTCGGCCAGGTGTTCGGCGGTCCGTGGACCGCCCGCTAGTGAAAAGCGAGAGGGCCGTTCCCCTAAACAATGGGAATAAGATGGCCGAGTGTGCGGCCCGTGGAAGGGGTAGTTTCCCGAAGTCGTCCAGAACGAAGTTTTCCCTCGGATACTAACCTAAATACAAATCTCTGGCGTCGGTGGCTAAGCGGGAAAGTTCGCGAGTGTATATTAAATTATGTCACAGAGCGGCGTTGCGCAAACGGTCTCGGAAGTTGAGTTGTTTATATTTATCCCGGGTCTTTGCTGGTCCTCGGCGAGACCGTCGGAGGAGCAGGAGAGGACAGAGAAAGGGAGAGAAAGAGAAAGAGAAAGAAAGTGGTAGAAGGAGAATGAGAGAGAGAGAGAGAGAGAGAGAGGAAGGGCGCAGGAGAGTCGAAAAGGAAGAAGAGAGGGAGGCAGCAAGAGTCTCGCTGGTTTTCTCGCGGCGTCGGACGTCGCCGGGACAGGCACTCAGCGGCGGCGTCGACCAAGACGCCTGCAAACTTTCCACTTAGAGCTTTTTACCGAGCTGCAATTTTTAGTATTTGTCGCGTTTCTGTATATTACCGTTCTCGTCAGGGCCACTCCCCGCGAAACTTGCCCGCGCTGTTCATCTATGACGGCGCGCGGTACCACCGTGCCATTCCGCGGCACTTGATCGATCCCCCGTTACTTAACCCGATCGCCGCCACGGCGAGGAACTATCGATTCATCAATGACTCGAGAACGTTGGCAGACGGTCGTTGCGGAACGTTCGCTTCTGCAAAATTTCGTGGGGACTTTCGGTGATTCGTGTTCGTATTGATTGATATCGATCGACAGCGGTGGATTTGCGATTGGTGGTGGGCGATGGTGGAATATTTTTCGGGATGTTGGTTGGCGTTGATCGATACTGTTGATGGTTTGCCATTGATAGTTACTATTGATAGTGTTGGAATTTCAACGATGACTACCGATGGAAAACAAACCCAGCGAACTGTTTTATGGCCCTTTACGAGGGTGAGCCGTTGGCGACGAAGGCCCACGGATTTTTCAGTTCAAAAGCCGAAACCGGACCGTGAGGTTCCCACCTCGGATTACCACTGTCACTGTATATATTTTTCTCTCTATATGTAGTTCTGTTATGCATCGCTTATTCTACCGGATACGCGAATGTTCTGAAGTATTAAGTTGAATTAAAAATAAAGTGTATTAAAGTTTTAATTCAAAACCTTTCAACAGATATTTATTGACAATCGTTGACAGGTGTAAGTAGTTAGTGATAGTTATTGATAGGTTTAAGTAGTTACTGATTGATACTGATAGGCATTAGCAGGTATTCATAAGTATTGGTAGGTGTTACTAGGTATTAATAGATATTGACAGGCATTGATAACTGTTAATCATCATGAGTGAAGTAATTACTAGAGTGACTCTGAGGCATCGCTGAAAGTTGTCATGTTACATTTCGAAAAAGAGAATAAGAGAGAGTCTGAGGTGGTAAGAAATAGAGAGATAGAGAGAGAGAGAGAGAAGAGAGAGAGAGGCTAAACCAAAGTGAAAAGAAATAACGAAACGAAAAAGAATAAAGAGTAAAATAACGATTCGCAAAGAGTGAAAGAAACTGAGATATAGAAAGAGAGAATAGAGAGTGAGAAATAGTTAAAACACCTAAGAGGGAGAATAAGAAAGAGTAAAGAAATGAAAAAGAAAATCACAGAGAGTCTAACAGTGAATAAAAGAGAGAGAGAGAGAGAGAACGAATAAAAGAGCGAGCCGCAGAGAGTGAAGAGGGGTAGAAAAAGAGAGAGAGAGAGGAAATAGGAAAGAGTAGGACATAATTCGAAAGATCGAAACAGACGGAAAGAGTCGAAAGAGAGCGAAAAATACGAAGGGAGAACGAGAAAGGGAAGGGAAGGGAAGGAGACAGAGGGACCGAGAGGAAAAACGGGGCCGATGGAGCGCCGAAAGACGGGCGAAAGGAGGACCGCGGCAGATACCATCCCCGCCGAAGTTTGCTCGACGCACCCAGGCCCGGAGCACGAGCCGAGCTCTTTAATTACTCGGCAGGAAGCTGTTTAATCAGCCCGCTCCCCGTGCGCGCCGCGTCAACGGCCAGAAAAGTTCCTCGAGCAACGACAATATTTGCCGAGCCACGCGGATCTGGTCGCGGGATTAATCGCATTCCCCTGTACACCGATAGTTTTCGGGGGAGATCTCGGCCATGCCTCCTGCAGGTACCACCAGCCTCGGACACTGACCGCGGTGCTTTTTTTTCTTTTTTAGATTTTTAATCGAGATGCTTCGGTTTTTGCAAATCGGTTTTGCCTGGCCGGTTTTGCTTCGGCGATGCTCTCGACGTTTGGACATGTTGAGATCCGTGTAACTTTGTTGGGTGACGTTTGATCGGGGTCTCCATGGACTTATTTCGAGGGGGGAAGATCGTAGTTTCGATTTTGTAGTTTTTTGTTATGGGGATTCGGTAAAGTTGGTGTTGCGGTTTATTTTCGGGAGGTGGTCTCCTAGGAGAGTTTCGAGATGTTTGAGTGGGCGTTACTTCGGGAGGAAAATTTGGGGGATGATCTACTTAGGCTCGTTTTAAAGAGCGAAGATTCTACTTAAAAATCTAGTAATTGAAATTTTTCCACAAAGTACAATTTTACAATAATAAATTAAAAATTATAGTATACAATTGACAGATCTATGAAAATCGTTTAAAAGATACCTTATCTTTGACTTATTGCAACATTGTAAAAAGAAATCGTACAACGATCCATTTAGGCTCATTTTAAAGAGCGAAGACTCTACTAAAATATCTAGTAATTGTAATTTTTCAACAAAGTACAATTTTACAATAATAAATTAAAAATTATAGAATAAAATTGACAGATCTATGAAAATCGTTTAAAAGATACCTTATCTTTGACTTATTGCAACATTGTAAAAAGAAATCGTACAACGATCCACTTAGGCTCATTTTAAAGAGCGAAGATTCTACTTAAAAATCTAGTAACTGCAATTTTTCCACAAAGTACAATTATACAATAATAAATTAAAAATTATAGAATAAAATTGACAGATATATGAATTTCGATTAAAAGACACCTAACCTTTGGCTTACCGCAACATTGTAAAAAGAAATCGCACAACGATCCACTTAGGCTCGTTTTAAAGAGCGCAGATTCTATTTAAAAATCTGGTAATTGTAATTTTTCCACAAAGTACAATTTTACAATAATAAATTAAAAATTATAGAATAAAATTGACAGACCTATGAAAATCGTTTAAAAGATACCTTATCTTTGACTTATTGCAACATTGTAAAAAGAAATCGTATAACGATCCACTTAGGCTCATCTTAAAGAGCGAAGATTCTACTTAAAAATCTAGTAATTGTAATTTTTCCACAAAGTACAATTTTACAATAATAAATTAAAAATTATAGTATAAAATTGACAGATATATGAATTTCGATTAAAAGGCACCTAACCTTTGGCTTACCGCAACATCGTAAAAAAAAATCGCACAACGATCCACTTAGGCTCGTTTTAAAGAGCGCAGATTCTATTTAAAAATCTGGTAAATGCAATTTGTTTACCAAGCAGGATTTGCGAACGATAAATTAAATATTATGGACTGGAACTGAAGTTTCGGTCAATTTTCCATGAACGCGTGGCGCGATGGATATTGATAAATCTCGCGAGATAACGAACAATAACGAATGAATTCCGGCGAAACTCATTTCGCCGTTTATTCAAGCTAACTGCGGCGATGAATCAGACTGTTCGCGGTAGTGTGACACGGTGCGCGCAAGTTCGTGCCGCGCGTAAAAGAAAAACCTTGCGGTGGTGGAATTATTAGAGTTCGGCCGGGCGGGGCGAAGCGGGGAAGCGCGGCAACAGGAGCATCGTTGTAAGACGATGAAGTAATTACGGATGCGTATTTCAAAATGGCCGGGGTTCTTGCATATTAACAGCGGCTGGCGTGGAAGGAACGTTAATAATCACTTAACGGGCTTTAAAGTTGCATCGCCCGGGTCGGCCGGGCTTAGTTTCGTTCGGGATTTATGGCTGTGCAGTTTCGTGAACGCCCACCCTATATAGTTATACGTACCGACGGGAACGATGGTTTTCACCATTGCCTCGTAACATTCATCGGGATTACCGTTGCTTAAGCTGGCCCTATATATTTCAGAAAAGTGGCCCGACGCCGTTCGTTCCGCGATCATTTCGACAAAGCCGCGTCCTTATCGAGTGTCGCGGAACAAGACTGTCGATCACTGTGTCCATTAAATCGACGCGCGAAATTTTCAACAAATTAAACGGTTATTTCTGTCGGCACTCGCGTGACAGTACTATTTTTTTTATTATTATTATTTGCTTGTTACTGCTTGCTTGTTTAAAAAGAAACGCGTCGGTGTTAGAGATAGAGAAATCAGCTTCGCAGCGAACGCGTTAAGAAAATAATTATATCTTATGAAAAAATGTAGCGAACTAGTTGACAATTTTGTTAGAAACACTTTCAATTGTTGCGTGTCCATAGAGATAATCCCGAGGCCATCGACGCAAACAATTCGTTTGTAAAAGAATGTAGAGAGTGAGCGATTCCGTGGAAGCAGCAGCGATGCGATTCAAAAATCGCAGTTCGATGGCGTTGAACAGCGAAGTTGGAAATGAACGGGACCCGTTTCGCCATCATCGTAGCCAACCAACGGAAACTCGATCGCAACCAAAAACCCGTCGCGGCATTATCGATACAGCTTCCTCGCCCGGTCTCGCTCGGTCGGGAGGTCAAACGATTTCACCCGGCCCCCCACCGAATGCAAAGTCGAGCCTCTCAGAGAGTCTGCAGGAAGCTCGTTTCACACCGTCCGCGCGGTCAATTCTCCGTGAGTATCAAGAAACTCCGGGCACAATAGCGGGCAGGCATCGATGGAAATTGAATCCGGCGTGGGAACGCCGCGCGCCGGGGATTCGTCGGGCCCGTGACTTTTCGCCGCGAATGGCCTTGGAGGAGCGGCCCGCCGCAGCCAATGCCGGCTAGCCCCGCCACTTGAGCGCCGCTTTACACAGAGACGTCCGAAGACTACCTGCGCCCCCTCCTCCTCGTTCGCGAAACTAAACCAAACAAAACTGAGCCGAACCGATCGCGTCCGTCGGAATCAACCGGGCCGGGACCCGGCTGAACGGCAAACTTATCTAATCCAAGTTCCTCAGAGAGCGACGGGGCGGTGCTACTAATTGTGGCGGAGGAAGCCGCGCCGAGAAAACCCCTCGAAAAAGGTGCATCCGTTTCGGAATTTCACGCGGTCGAACGGCTCGACAAAACTACGCCGCATTTTTACCATAATTACAGCACACCCTGACGAGTCTATCAAGAAAATATCGACTCGATGTGTCAAGTTTTTACCAAATCGCGGTATTTTTTTGCAAGTCATTTTCAATCCAGTTTACTAGAAATATGCTTCTGGGATGGATTAAGTGGTTTTAGATTTTTTTTAAATCGGATGATTTAATACAAAATTGTCAAAATTTTATTATATTTAGAAGGTAGTTCAAAGAGTTTATCAAAAAAGTTTTGACTCGAAATGTTAATTTTTTACTGAACTGCGATATTTTTTTTTGTAAGCTATTTTCTCTCGCGTTTATTCGATATGTGCTTTAAAGGTAGATCGAGTAATTTTCGATTTTTTAAGAATCGAAAAATTGGATATAAAATTGCCAAAATTTTATTCTATGTCAAAGATAGTTCAAAGAGTTCATTAAAAATGTTTTGACTCGAAATATCCACTTTTCGCGAAGTCGCGTTATTTCATCGCCAGCCCCGTTATTCATTCATTTTTATTCGGAACATCGTTTCAGTGTAAATATACGCCACTCAAAGGAAGAGAGAGAGAGAGAGAGAGAGAGAGAGAGAGAGAGAAAGTGGAAGAAGAAAATGGAATAGGCAAAGAAAGAAAGAAGATAGAGTAGAGAAAAAGTGAAGAAAAGAGAGTAGAAAAAGGAAAAGAAATAAAGCAAGGGGACACCAATAACCCCTGGACGTTTGAAATTCATCCCTTCTCCGTCCATTCCTAATTTTAAATAGAACACCCCTTAAATCCCTAAAACTTCTCCAATATAACAATTTCAAAAGATTCACAACTTACACATTCATTTCGTCAACATTTGTTTAAACAATGTCAATAATAAATCAGAATTTTATTCCGATTGAAAGGAACGAAACAGTGCTCGCAGTTAACAAGTGATTGCAACTTAACCGAAGCATCGCGTGCCATGAGACAGGGCAAAGGGTTAACGCTGATACTTCGGTGGAATCGGCATCGGAAGCATCAAGAAAGGACAGCGGTGGTTTTCCCGAGCCATTAGATAATGGGATCAGGAGGAACGAGAGTGGACGTCGCGGCGGCACCTGGCACAATAACGGCATCCGGCGTCGACGTCGTCGTCGGCGTGCCGGGCCGGGCCGGGCGCAATTTGCAAAGGAACAAAAGGGAAACGGTTGTTCATCGGACGGAAGAATGTCCGTCTCTCTATGCTAACTAATCCCGGCGCTGTGAATCCCGTGAAGATGTCGACTTAATTTCCCGGTCCCCCGTGTAATTTGTTCCGGATAGCGGCGGGCATTAAGTAGATGTACATAGGAGCCATCCAGGCCCCATCACGGCCCTCCCAATTTCTCCGCCGAGAAATTTCCCGTCTACGGCCGCCACCCCTCCGCCGCGTGGTCCTCATACGTATTTTCCGCGTGACCATGGCGCCGGGAGGGCAAACGATGGCCCGGAGTAATTTTACGGAGGCCGAGCAAGCCACCCCACCATGACAACCCCGCGCCTTTCAATCGCTGCCGCGCTTCCGTCACCAAGTTTCCCTCCCTAACTGCCTCGTTCCGACGCTGCCGACGGTCAGCCGTCGCGATCGCAATGACCTATACAGTGTGTTATACACTACGTTACAGGCAGCCTCCGGGTCGGGTCTGACCCGTGCCAGTCGGTGCACAGACTTGATCCGACTTAAACGGCTGCGTCGCGAGGAGGAAGTCTCATTCGGGTCGAATAAAGAGTGAATCTTGACTTTGCTAGTGTGTGGAATTAATTGTTCGAATGTTACTTTATTCGGATAATATCTGGTGGATTGTTTAAATAAAATTTTACCCCAATTCGTTCGTGTATAGTTCGCATATAGTTTTATTTTTGGTTCGAATGAAATATACGCGATACTTGAACAGGTTAAAATTGACAAGGTTGTATTTTATAAACAAATTAGAATTTGGTGTTGCGATGACTTAAGCCTCCCTTAAATATCCTTATATCACATAACGAAATGCCTAACTTTGATCATAATCTCTGTTATGTACTTAAAAAAAGACAATATTCGACACCACTGCGTCGAACATTCAGAATCAGCTGTTCGAAAGAAAAAAATCGAAAGATTTCGTAGATTATAAATTCGACGCGTTACATATTGATCCAATGGGGTAGAGTATGGTTAATCGAAACTGCAATTTCGTTGCTAATATGATCGGCAAGAATTTAGACAAATGGGAACGCGTGCAGAGGGTGGTGGCCGAGAGCGGCTGGCGTTCGTCGGCATATAAAATTTATAAACGTGAAACGGCAATGGCGGTTCTAGTTCTTCCGGTATCAAATATGCTGTGTCCCTTAGGCTGCGGCGCGTACACCGAAACAAAAGCAATTTGCATTGAAATTACGTTGCATCGGCGCGATAACGAGACATATATTACGGCCGGCGATAAAGCCCACGGGCGAAGCGACATTTACGAAATTTATATCCAGCCGGCCGTGTTATATTAAAGTACAGGATGAAGTAATTTACAATTTGTTGGGTCGCTATCGGCCCGGAATTACCCGCGAACATCTAGTCCGTCACGCGGGCCCTGCTTCTCAGTCATCATCGCGGAATCATTTAGCCTCCGCCTCTGGGGCCGCTAATTGCGTTCGACACACATCCATTACACCGGCTCACGCGGAAATTTTCACCGGAGAATTTACCCCGCAGCCGTAGCCTCTCGCCTCTTTGAATTCGAATCTGTCGACTTTACTCTCTCCGACTCATTTTTTAGTCTCTCCAATTAATCATTCTCTTGGAATAATCATTGTTCTCTTTAGACGGTCGTTACTGTTCTAAAATAAGTTTTAATATTTTTATATAGATATTAATCGTTTTAAGTAATTATTAGGCAGTTTATAGTCTTTCTAAACTGTTATTGTTCTCTTTAATACGTTATTGTTGTTTGTTAATAGTTTTAAATATTTTTATATAGATAGTATTCACTGTAAGCGGTCATTATTCTGATTGGATAGTTTATATTGTTTCTAAACAGTTATTGTTCTCTTTAATATGTTATTGCTATTTTTCAGTAATTATTATACCTTTTAAATCGATATTATTCACTCTAAATAATTAGTATCCTCTTTAAAGAATTAATATTCTCCCTAGATAATTACTATTCCCTTGAAACATATCATCCAACATACCACTCTCGTTAAATTATTCTTCTGTTGAAATAACACTTTTTAAGTAAATATTATATTATTTTTATTCTACTCAAAAATATATAACAATTTCGTAATCATTATTATTCTCTCTAAACAATGATTATTCCTTTTAAACAGTTAATCTCTTTATCGAACATTTCACGATTTAATTTGAAATTTATGGGAGGCAAAGTTGTTGTTCATGTTTGCTATAATCGATGCAGGTATATCATTTCCGCTGACACTTTTTCAAATTGTTTTCTCGAACGTTTTCGATCCGGACAAGTTTACGCATGGACGGGATTAAGGAGGGACGACAATGATAGTGATTCGGGGGTTGGAAATGCTCGCGAGAAAAAGGTCGCGCGATGGCGGAACGATAAGGGCGCAGATAGGATCGTACGTATGGCTTCATATTTTCCATTAGGTGCAGCAAATTGCCGCGGTGGTTCCGCGTTAAACTGCAATTCCGATAACGTAACCACAAGTTATCGATGTCCTCGAGGCTAAAGGAAAAGCCGCGTTTCGATCAAATAGTGTACAACGAATCGGGCCCGGCTTTGCACCCGACGCGAACCGATGTCCCACCGATGTTAATGCGTTCTCGAACTGCGATTTTTCTGCGTTCATGCGCTTCGAGACAACTTTCCATTGGAACGCTTAAAATAAAAATTGGTGAAACTTTCTTCGTGTTTAGAGGATATTTTGATGAGAGTGTAAACAAATTTTTAACCAGGACGGTCCATTTTTGTAATCGCGTGTAATAATTTTTTCAAGCGCTTCTTTCTGGTAGTTTCATTTTGGTTTCTATAAGGGATGATAAGGACATACTGATTTAATAATTTTTATTGACCAAATGGACAATTGAAAATTTGTAATACTTTTCTCTTGTTGAAAAGATAGTTCGAAGAGAGTGTAAAATAATTTTCAACCATTTAATTATGGTTCGTTTAATAATTCCATTATTTTAACAATTCCAGTTTACCATCAGAAATGTTAAGTTACGCTTATAAATTTTTATCTCAAAACCAATCGATCCGATCCTCCTACACCATTTTTCGTTACATTAAGGAGGCTCCACTCTATTGCAACAATATCTTTCAATCAGCTAAATTAATTAATTAACAACTGAAAAATCCTAAATAAATCATTTTCTCAATACAGTACATACTTCTACTAATATATCATCAAAAATCGATACTTTCCTGATCGATAACAGACATTACGACCATAATTGACCACGTCAGGAACGTGGTACGGACAAAACTGTAGGGGGTTCAAGTGATCGCTTCACCAAATTCGGATTTTATTGAGAAATAAAAAAGCAATTGCAGACTCGCAATATACCAAGAACTGAAAAATGTGAAGCGAAATTGTAAATAGGTTCTGTAATTGTGAGAAAATGAATGTAAGGTAAGAATGGCCTAATCGGGGTGAGAGGGGGGGGGGGGGGGGGGGGGGGTTTAACTGGAAGACGATATCGCCGAAGAAATAGTCGAGGACCGTGAAATGGCGGTGTCGGTCCGTTGGAAAACGCTCGTTGGCAGCCACGTGGCCGCTCCGGGGTTGCAAATGGCGGAGTTGATAATAAAGAACGCTGGCTCGGGTCCCGGTGCGAGGTCAGTAATAACCGGCCGTTCCGTCCGCAAAACTAATTCCTCCATCGGCATAACACCGAGGCCGCACGCCAAACTATTAAAGGAAGTTGGAAGTTGAAATGCTCTAGCAGCCTACTTCTTTTAGCGAGGGGCTCAGACTCGGGAACAGTTAGTATCCTTTTTATCGCCTCCATGCCGGCACTCGCAACCAATACCGTCTTCTTTGCGATCTTTACCGCGCGCGTCGTTATCGCGTTAATTACCCGCTGAATCTTTTCCGATACAATTAACATATGACGCACCGCCGCCGAGGAAAGCCCTCGAAAAAGGTGTATCCATTTAGGAATTTCTCGCGGTCGAACGGCTCAACGAAACTACAAGAAAATTTTTACCATAATTAGAGCACACCCTGACGAGTCTACCAAAAAAAGTACCGATTCGAACGGTCTACTTTTTACCAAATGGCGATATATTTTTGTAAACATTTTCTCTCGTGTTTATTCGATGCGTGCTTTGAGGTTAGATCGAGCAGTTTTGAATTTTTTCAGAATCGAAAAATTGAATATAAAATTGCCTAAATTTTGTTATATTTAGAAGGTAGTTCAAAGAGTTTCTAAAAAAATTTCTGCCTCGAAATGTTAATTTTTTTACTGAACTGTGATATTTTTTTAAAAGCTGTTTTCTTCGATGACTATTCGATACGTGCCTTGAGGGTAGATCGAGTAATTTTGGATTTTTTAAGAATCGAACACGATTGAACATAAAATTGCCAAAATTTTATTAAATTTAGAAGATATTTCAAAGAGTCTACCAAAAAAGTTGCGACCCGAAATATCTGTAGGAATGTTAAATCTAGCAAAAGGCGGAGTGGTCGTAAAATATAATATATAAAACTACAGTTGAAAAGGAAGACGTCTGTACTATAGAATGTTTCGGCTGTGACTGACTGCTGGCATAGTTTTCGCCGATGTTGGGAACTTTCCCATTTCTTTATGACCCGCCATGTGGCCTGTTCTTAACCACTTCGGTACGGCGTGCATCGGCCACGAAATTGTGCCCACAGCCGGCACTCACCATTCGCATGCTACTTCGTGCATCGACAGTGAATCCGTTTTGCTCTTTTACAGATCTTTGACGAGAAAAGCTTATTTATGTGTATTTCTGGACGTAAACACTGCAATTGTAGAGATAAGGCAAAAGTTCTTGGCAGTCGACTATAGTCGATGCTCGGCCGTGTGCGTTCATATCACGTCCGTCGACTATAGTCGACACTCGGCTGTGCATGTTCATCTGTGGCCGTCGACTATAGTCGACGCTCGTACCGAAGTGGTTAAGTGCCCTGACACAGTCCCGTATCGCACTGGACGCCCGAATAGATTCTCGGCTTACAATATAACCAGCCCTCTAGTACAACACTTCTCCTCGAGACGGGACGATTTACAATCCCACTTTACATCTCAAGGTATAATTCTAACTTAGATCTAACGGAGTCGATGCCGGTTTACAATTTTTCATACCGAAGCGTTTTAGCAGGTACATTACAATATATTATCTCGCTGGCTAATTTCTATCGCTTGCTTGACGTTCCAATTCTATACCTAAGCAGCACTTCGCGTCGTTTATCTATCATATATCTATATTATCTATCATAGATCTATATTAATAAGGTTGCGCGAGGTTATTAATATAACGTCCACATACGCAAGGACTATTAAAATGTCTTCCCCACGCCCCTGATAATACAAACACGGAATTGATCCGAATGTCGTCAATCCCTCATCCAAACGACAATGCCAGCTACGACCAGCTTGTTTTAAACCGCATAAATTGCGCTTCATTTCGATACAATGTTTTCACTCTGTAATCGCCACTCTCGGTTCCCGCTAAAATATTTACGCCCTTATCGACGCAATGGGCAACTCCTATAAAAATTTCCTTTTCGAGGACAATGGCTTGGTGCCATTCATCTGCGGATTCGCGCTGCTCCGTCGCGGAAATTCGCTGCCGTTATATCCGCGGACGGAATTAGAAGACATTACGAAAATTATTAATGACGGCCTCGTTCTACGAATATCGAGATCGATGGATTTAGGGTCCGCGGCGACCCATGACGACTGTCTGCTCGCGGAAGAACAATCCAAATAGCGATCGGAAGCTGCCGGGAACGATCTTCGGGCTGCCATTAGCTCCGAGGTTCCGGTGCTCGGGAACATAATCTGCATGTATTAGGTCTTGGAACGATCCGAGCCGGTTTCTTGGCTCGGCCGTCGCGCGCTACTTGCCTCCATGTTTATTTTCGGCCTTTCGTTCGGCGGGCAATTACGCTGAAACCAAAGTGGGAGGAGTCCGAAGTTTGTCGAGGGGTCAAACTTTCGTCCGCGAAAACAACTCAGCTTTTGACAGGACGCGGTCTTTTTGCAGTCGTCGAAAGCTTTGCGGCGATAACGCGTGAACTTCGGTACATCGTCAACGATCAATTCCGTACAATCAGGTGAATTTCAAGGTTATTCTTATTTTTTAGACTCTCCAAATAATAATCATTCTCTCGGAAGAATTATTACCCTTTTTAATACCGGGGCCGTGTTTGTTAACATAGTCAAGTTTGAACAAATGCACGGAGCTTGTAAATTTTTTTTAAACATACAGTTTTGACTGCTATGAAATTTCATCCTTCCCCTTTAATTTAAAAAAAGTAGGACATAGCTGCGATTTTTTCTCGCGATGTTGCAGGTCTTCAAAGTAACCCTTAAAAAATCATCCCCCATAGCTTTAATTTGAATCTCGCCAAAATTGATACCTCATAAACAAATTCCATGGTATCTGAATGATAGCGCAAGCCACCCCTAACTACACCCCCAGAGTCTAATAAAAATGTTAACATTCCCCAAAATCGCTTATACATTTGTGGAAGTGGGAACAGCGGTGGAAGAAACGATTGACTCGGTTTAACTCTACTCAATTTATTACAGAATTACGGTTGGTACAAACCCGCGATGCCCGCGTACTTGTGCCCGACGAACGCTCTTACTAAACTAACTTACACACTAACCGTTCGCTCGCTCATGCATCCCCACGAAAATCACTCTTTCTCATTCTCACATTTCGCTTTCACGCTAAACTCACTAAATGCATTCACTCTCTGCGACACTCGAACCAATCGTCCAAACATCCGCTCGACGCTATCGCGCGGCACGCAGCCCGGTCCATTCGTCCAAACATTCTTTCGTCCTAAAACTAAACACACGGCGGAGACGTGGCGCCGGCTTGTCGCCGCCACACATTAACCGAAAAACCTAATTGTATCGATCGGAAGTCTCTGCAGAAGTTGTTCTCTAAACCACCCTCGTATCTGACAATTTGATTTTCAACCCTTAGGATCGTTCTATAAATTTCAAAAAGAATGTAAAATCTAGAGCTATTGTCGTCCATCTATGACGTCGATTATTTTTATCCCGTTAGATCGCACCGAAGAGGGAGTAGTAAATCCAGCGTTCCGCGTGCAGGGAGGGCCGCTCAATAATTCTGTACAAGATCGCATTCGACGCGAGCGTGGGTGGCCGAAAACAGTTGATAATTAAAGGAAACACTGTCCGAGACGGTGGAGTGTCCTCTCGCATAATTGGGGTGCCGCGTTACGTTCAGTTAGGCTGAAGGGCCGGCGGAACGAGGGCGGGATCGCCGGGCTCCTCGGTCATACGAGAAATGACCGTCTATTACCCAGAGGCGCTGTTCGGGGCCTGCGTGGCGAAGGTGACTTTGATAAAGCGTTTAACTAAGCGACTAAGCGGATGTAAATCTATGCAGATTGCCTGCTGACAAAAATCTTGCGCTCTCGACGCGTAACCGCCCCCTCGGAATCCCCCCTTCCCTCCCCGTCGTCTACGTCTACGTCGCAAGCTACCGCGCCGCGTCTTCGCCTCGGGTCTTCTCGAGGCGGATGCCACTTAAAGGACGCCCGTGGGACGAATTAGGTTGTTAATGGTGCCCCTGCGCAATAGCTACCGGATCGTGAATGCCGTTGTTCAACGACGTGTCTGCAACTACGAGCCGACGGTTCGAGGGCTCTTCCCATCGGCCTCGTCTTCTACACCGTGTCACCAGCACCGGCCACCCCCTGTGCCAAGAAATCAGTCCCTTCTTCGTGCTTGCCTCGAGCCCCGTAACCAGCCACCGACTCCCCTAACAATGCTTTTTAATATTTAATTATCACCACAGATTTATTTCTTCGAGACGAGAATTATCGACGGATTTGAATTTGTTATAGAAACAGCTCTGTAAACGATATGGGATTCAACGCGTAGAATACGGTGTGGATATATTAGAAGTACATTGGGGATTTTTTCAGAATTTTAGATCGGTCCACTGTAACAAAATAATTATTTTTATGGAGCGCTTAGTGAAATTGTTAAAAATTGCAGATGGTGGAAGATTCGATTTTCTACCCCTTCTTTGGAGCGATCTATGGGGTTGGAAATAACTGGCAGGGTGTATGGGGTGTCGCTCTATGTTTTATATTATTTTGAATATCTTCGGTTGGTAACGAGGGTTGGAAAAAGAAAATCGTTCGATACAGAGATAATTAGGGGTAGTCTGCAGCGAGTCGAGCGACTCCGGGGAGCAATAAGAATGAATAATACGACTAATAAATTGGGCGAAATGAATTCGGAAAAGATTGTCGGTGTTCCAGGGAGCGAGAGGGCACTTCTGGTACTTATCCTGGCGCGCGAGCGGCCCGGAGCGCGGCCGGTTAATTAAGAGAAGAGGAAAATTGCCGGAAGGGACAGACAAATCTCGTAGAGCACATTATTCCCTATCATCGCAGGTAAGGCGAGGATAAAGCAGGCCTGGCCCGGGGTAATCCGTGATTAATGATTCCGTACTCGCCACGGTCGTGGCACATACTTCATTACGATCGTTTCTTACCGCCATCGGGAGTGGCCACCCATTAATATACCTTCCACCTATATCAATGATGGATTAACCTACTTGCACGTTATTACCGGTTAGATCGCGTTCTCCTCGTTTATTTGCGGACTAACCAGTCGAGCCGGCCGGGAGTCGTTCCTCTTCCTCGTACCCACTTGCTCTTTGCCACTCGACGAGCTTTTATTAATGAACCGACGTCATTCCGAACGATCCCCCGGCTGCGCACCGGGAAACGTTTAGCGAACTCGCTGTAGAGCGTCGCGTAATGAGGAGTCGCGCGAGACCACTGTCGTATCCTGCCACGGAAAATCAGCAGCCGACGATGAACCGAAGAAATTTATTAGGGTGTCCCATAAGTTTCCCCCCCCCCCCTTTTTTTCATGCGAAATGAATACACGATATTTGTTGCTTAAGGTTGATTTATTATGTTATATATGAACCGTTCTGTTCTATAACCTTCTCCCAACTTCCTCAAGAAGGAACGCAACACGCGGTCTTGCGTTGTCGCGATGGAAAACGACGCCTCCTCGGTTCGCCAATTCTGGCCGTTTTTCTGCTATCGCATCTTCCAATTGATCCAGTTGATTGCAATATTTGTCAGCATCGATCGTATCATCTTGAGGAAGGAGCTCGTAGTACACTACACCTTTCCAATCCCACCAAATGCACAAAAGAACCTTCTTCGGATGAAGTCCAGGCTTCGCAACAGTTGAAGGTCTATTCTCCTTAGACCAAGTGCGTTTTCGAAGCACAAGTTGGTATGAAATCCAAGTCTCGTTACCAATGACAAGCTTCATTAAGAAAGGATCCCTTTCATGTCGCTGGAGAAGCAAATCGCACGTAGAGACGCGCTCCATAAGGCCGGTCTCCGTCAATAGGTGTAGAAGCCAAACTTCACATCGATTCGCATATTCCATCTCGATTAAATGATTATGTACCGTTGTCTTGCGAATATTAGTGGCATCCACTATCTCGCGCACACTATATCGCGGATTTTCAGTGACCACAGTCTTGATAATGTCTTTATCCATCGTTGCTGGGCGGCCGCTGCGGTCTTCATCTTTCAACTCGAAATTGCCAGCTCTTTTATTAAACCAATTGCGGACGGTCCTAATAGTCGTAGTACCGCTCCCGCAAACGGTGCAGGTCTCGTCTGCAGTGTTCTCTGCACTATTGCCTTTTTTAAACCAGTGAAGCATAACATGCCGCAAATGCTTCTTCTGGCTCTCCATATTGTACGGTGCAGAAAAAATTGTAAAAGTGTAAACGGCTAAGAGATAAGCCTGCATGTTTATATAAAAACAGCCACTTAAAGTCACTCATACTGTGGCGCGGAAAGAACTTATGGGACAACCTAATATTATTGGCCAGGTCAAGATCACGGCTACAAGAAAAATTCGGATTAATATCTTGCCACGATTTTTTAGAATTATTTTTAGGGTAGTTAGAATGTAATGTCGGCAGAGGAAAAATTGATGTTGAACGTGAGTCTTGTTTTTAGGGGTAGTTTTGTCGATGATCCTTTCGAGGGTGACTTTTAGAAAAATTAGGGTCGACAGTGAGTATTATAACGGTTTTTTAAGAAATGTTTCTGGAGCTTCGAACGAGGGTAATAATGTTTAAAATATGAAATTTGTGGTAACTGTAACGTAATTTATTTGGGAGAAAAATGAATGTTAAATGTAACTATCGTTATATGGGGCTATTTTTTGGAAAGAATTTATCATGTGATGGCTACCAAAAAAATCAGGGTTGACCCAAAGACATATGACGATTTTTAAAAAAATGATTGCAAGAGCATTCAATCATTGCAACAATGTTTAAGAAAATAAAATCTGTAGTAACTCCAACATAATTCACTAGGTAGAAAAATGAACATGAACTACAACAATTAAGGGTAGTTTTTAAAAGAAACCCCTCGCACGATGACCACCAAAAAAAAAAATCACGATTAACACTGAGCCATACGACAATTTAAAAAAAAAAGTTACAAGAACATCCGATCATTACAACGATGTATAAAAAAAATAAAACTAGTACCGTCATAAGTCGGGGGTAGTTTTTCGAAAGTGCCTACTGCAATGACAGGTACCAAAAGAGATCATGCATGCCACGCTAGGATTTTTCAGAAATATTTGAAGACGGATGGTGAATCGTCGACGTCCAGAGACCGCCGACGCATCGTTTCACCAGTCGTCTGATCGAGAACCGAAAAAGAAGTGGAAATCGAGTGTAGTTGGTCAGTTAGCCGCGGGACAAAGATCCGTGGCGATCGTTTAACCGTTGGTTGTCCCGCAGAGTAGAAAGAATAGCTTGTCGCCGATAGAAAACGGTTGACGGCCACCGACACCTAACCCAACTCGACGGCCACGCCGGACGGAGAGAGAGAGAAAGAGAGAGAGAGAGAGAGACGAAGTCGAGAAGATTTAACGTGCAGCACCAACCCAAAGGTTTATCCACACGGCCCCCATGGGCGTGGGATTGGGATACGCCCAATCATCGCGTTACTGCGTGTGCAGAAACTACTGGTACGCACCCAAGTCTGCAGGGCCTGGGAGCAGACAACCGGTGGTGCCGAGTGACTTTCCACACTCTACCGTCTCTGCAGGACGGTGGCGGAGCTGATTGAGCGCAGCTCACCCGCCGAGACCCCAAAAGGAGCCTCTGACCAGCATTTGGCCTTGCCACTGCCCCCGCGATGGTCCTACCCACGACTGGGCCGAGGCGGACGCCTCGGGGGGCTCCCGGTCCCCGCGGTACCAGTCAAGATCACTGGTTGGATCTGTCGTAGCCGTAGCTACTACCAGTTTGGGAGCCTACACTCCCGGCACTGGTCAGCCAGCGCTTCGGGTTCGTGGGGACGCTACACTCCAGAGGTCCTTACAGGAATCGGCCAACTAGCCCCGGCACGCCGTGACTAGTCGACCTTTCTACCTGTGGGAAACCCCCCTCCGCCTCCAGACACCAGGCTTCACACATACAACATTCGTTCCCTCACATTCACTCTTCTTCTCTCAAACATTCCTTTCGTCATTACACTAAAACATTCATACGTCGCCTCGCTACCCAACACACTCCTCCCATCCACCCTACCATCCTCGCACACTTTCACACCACAGTCATTCAGGGTTCGGAGGTCTTGATACCATTCACACTCAACCAACAGATGCTTCCAATCTTCATACCCTTTTTTCATTTTTTTTTCGGCCTGGGTGGGAACCACACATTAAGGCTAAGCCACCGTTCCTGAGGCTTTGAATTGAAGGCAATTCAAAGGGTCTCCTCTAACCTCTATACCCCAGGAATACTCCGGAGATAGTTTACGTCATCCTCCTCTCATGACGAGTGTCTGTGACACTACCCACCATCATCATCTTGATGTTCCGGCTGGTTTCTGACAAAATCGGTCGACAAGCTTTTGCATAAAAGTAACTACATCAAGTTCAACCTTCTGTACAGCCACTAGCTCAGGCAAAATGGGAGAAGTGGAACCCCGTCCGAGCATTAGGGCCCCGCCCAACGTTAATATATGGCGAGGAACTTTCTTGTTGGACCATGCCATAACATATATTTCATTGTTATGTGTTCTAACGTCACTTCCAACTAATTGGGTAAGACTGCCAATCGAGTTTTTAAATTCGACAGGAGCTACCACATAGGACAGCTTCCTGGTTACTCGGTCAAGAAAATTGCTATACTCAATACATAGTTCGTCGAAATTCAAATATGACGTGTCAGCAATCCAAACACGCATTTCAGATGGACAAAGAAAGGCATCCTCACCGTGGGCAGCGGGCGCATAGAGAGAGGCGGAAACTCGAGGCAGATTGGCCGCTACATACCCCTCAGGTATTGGGCGAGCGGGAGGAGGAGTTATCAACTGCGGAATGTATACCTGGCCTTCATTCTCTACTACTCCATACTGACTAATCAAAGCAGCAAGAGGTTTTATCGCTGTTCGTAAGTGCCGCTGGGTCTTAACCGAATGCGGATTTGCGAATCCCGGCGGTGCCCTCGAAGCACGAGCTTCATCCACCTTCGCTCGGATCTCTAGCGTTGTAACCTGCTCCAGCATCTTGACATCGTCATCACCGATTGCCACCTTCTTGCGGGACAAATACCCGACAGTTGCATCCACCAAATCAGGGACGGCCGCAATCGATACTTGAACTTCCATCGGTGGTTGTTTCACTTCATATCCAATTTGCATCGACGCCAGAATCTCGTCGTCGAGTACTAGATCAACTCCTAAATTCTTGAACATATCTACCAGACTCTGACTGTTACGAAATTCTGCTCCGCCAGGCTGCTCTCTCATATCGCAATTACGCTTAATCGTAAACTTTTCTTGTTTTCGCTTAAACGAGCCTACGCTACGTCTAGATTTGCCCTTAGGAGGCTGTTCGTTGGTACCAGGCGTTGGCTGAGCCATCGCTGAACCGGTTGTGGCGACTTCCTTACAGGAATTCGCGACTAGAGTGGTCTGATCCATTCTAAAAATGAAAAAGGTTAATTGTAAGTACCACTGGTACTTTTACTATAGATAGGGACAGTAGAGAGGGAGAGAGAGAGAGAGGGAGGGAGAGAGAGGGAAGGAGGGAGGGAGGGAGAGAGAGAAAGAGCGAGGAAGGAAGGGAGGTTGGCCGATCGAAGCGGGAACGGAGCTCGTAGCCGGGCCAGGCCAACAAAACCCGTGCATTGTAAATGTATGTAGATTGGTCGGTCTTTTTGTAGCACTGTGGCATCGTTTCTCTTTCTCGTCTCCGTTCCACGGCCTGAAATTACACGGTCTTCTCCATTGGCCCGCTCTTTCCGTCGTTGTACGCAGCTCTAACGAACCCCCCGAATAATCATACCCCCGGTAATTACACCCTATCTGCCGCTGACCCAAGCCTGATTTATGCCGGCCGACTTTGCCTTGTCCTCCAGATCCTAGCTATCGACCAACCATAACCGCGCCGCTATTTTTACGGAACCGTGTCGTCTACCTCGACGTACCCCGGCCAACTTTCGATTAATTCCGTCACTTTTCCACGCGAGCCACGCCGTTTGACCCTTCGCAGTCGGTGCCATTTTAACTGGAAATCCAAAATATTTGTTTCCATTTTATATAATTTGGAACGTTTTTTTATACATCATGGAATTGAATTTTGTGAGTCGTGTAACAGTAAACGGCTTTTAACAATTTTCTAAATATAAGTAAACTTGATGAAAATTCATGAAAACGGGTTTAAATTTATAGTTTCATAAATATACGGTTACTCTGTCTTCGAAATGTCTATAGAATTAATCTTGGTGTTTGTTAATATATTTTTGCAAATGTTTATGGGGAATAATTATTTTAGTCCTTTGCTTCACTTTTATCTGGTTCAGTGACTTTCGATCGATGCAAGGGATACTTGTGTAGTTTATATGGGCTTGATTTGTGTATGTATTATTACGTACATAGGGTAGTTTTATGACAGAGATTTTTTAATTAATTTTAGAATGCGTCGTTGATAGTTTTAGAAATAATTAAACCCAATAAAAAACATTACCAGGGTAACGTAAACCATTGTTGACC